>NW_015150585.1:1317639-1327474 GCF_000732505.1 Cyprinodon variegatus
ATTATATATATATTAAAGATGGGATTAAAGTTGTTTTTTTTTACCTTCCAAGCACGTAGACAAATGTCTTTTGCATATTTATACTCATTAAAATACAGCCAAGGTCAGAACCTTTAGATGTGCTGCAAGTCTATAAAGACCTAATTATGGTCTAATTTAATGATATATGTTATAGTAATTATATAAAAAAGAGAAATGAAAATGTGTTATTCATATTTCCAAATGTTATTCTATCAAATTATATGCTTGTTATTTTATGTAAATTTACTCTGCAGCACATAATATAAAACTAGTATTTTGTAATCTGTTACTTTCTAATGCGTAAAATAACGGTCACCTCTAAAAGTAAGTAGATTCATTAGATTCAAATGCATCCTTGTTAGTTTGACTTAGATAACATATCTGCTTTCCAAGAAAAAACTGATCTATTTAATTCAATTAAGGATACTTTATTGATCCCTAAGGAACATTAAATGTGGAGGTAAAAGCATATGAAGGTTTGCAGATACAGGCCAGATTAAGGATTTCTTACCAGGTGCAGAAACAGGCAGAAACTTTCTGCTCATAGTTGGATGCACTTTTTCAAAAATGTCTATTTTGCAACGGTTATCATTTGCTTTTCTAATAAAAGAGAAAATGATCTGCACCTAAATGTCTCTAAATATTAACATATAGAATTGACTGAGGCAGCAAGCAGAAATTGTAAATGGAAAAAAAAGACATGTAAAGGCTTCAAATAGATATAGACATATTCTGTGTCTCCATAGACACTAGCAGGTAAAAAAAAGAAAAGGTAGCTTCTGCTAGTTTCAGTTTTACAGGAAAAGAAACCAAACTTTTTTTCTATGAATTAAATTGTTAGAGATACTTAAAGGTCTTTTGGGGATTAAGAGAAACGCATTTGAACCTGAAAATTCATGTGTCCTTTATTTCTCATCTCTACTTTGCTTTACTATGTGTTTAAGATTGTTTTTAAGATTGTCCATTTTGAAATGCAGTTTTCAACATGCAGCATTGCTTTAACGGTTTCTAAATTCTCCTAAAGGGGAGCCCAATAGTGATTACTATACTCTGTTATCCACATGCACAAGTAAACACATTCACATTTCCTCTGACCACTGATGCTTAGCTTTGACAGTGTGTGTGGGTGTGCGTCAGAGCAAAGGACAACACCATCAGTCTTCCCGATGCAGCCTGCAAGCTCACACACATAAACATGCTCCCACAAACAGTATTTTTTTCTAATTTCCTGCCCGAAGGCCAATACCATAACAAACCTAACACAACACATACCATGTGCTTCCCTAACAAGGTCATGTTGCTGGGCCAATGTGATTCAAAGCCTTATTTCTCTAAATTGTAAGTTTGTAGTAATATTTGAGGTTTATGTATATAACCCTCATGTACATCTCTTTGCATGCCCCCTCCAGGAGCACAACATCCCGGTTGACATGGGGTACGCTGTGGCTCCTCATCATTCCGGCGTTTACCCGGTGCACCTGCAGCTTTACGAGGCGTGGAGGCGTGTGTGGAACATTCGGGTCACGAGCACAGAGGAATACCCTCACCTCAAACCTGCCCGCTACCGCAAGGGCTTCATCCACAAAAACATAATGGTGAGAGCGAGCAGAATTATTGTTCACTATGAGAACTAAAAGTTATATTAAGACTTTAAAGATGCATTGATATGCATGTTGATAGGTGCTCATCCACATGGTCAAATTCTTTCATAGAGGAGATATGTTCAGTTATTATAGTTCTGAACAACTGTGGAGAAGAAAATGTGCTGCTTTTTGCCTGAGAGAATTTGGATCACTTACAAAAAAATTACCTGCAGATGCATTTGTTACCATTTATCATCTCCCCTTCTTTTTTCCTGCTTTGTTCACCATGTAAGGCTGAAAATAGCATTATTATGCCTGTTGTGTGTACAGTTAGATTTTACAAAGTATGTGGCACCAAGCAAGCAAAACATGCATTTTACGGTTGAGTGAGGTATGTGAGACTTATCAAAAATTAATTATCATTGTGTCTACCAGGTTCATTCGGACCCTTTTTTTATGCATTTTCTCCCCTACGACCACACACACGTTACAGATCAAACACAAAGTACTATATAACTTTAAAGGGAATAAGCTGTCACTTTATATATATATATATATANTATATATATATATATATATATATATATATATATATATATATATATAACGATTGGAAGTGTGTGGTTTATTCAGCTACCTTGGCCCATTTCTTTAAGAATATTCCTTTTGATTCCATTTCAGCTGTTATTTTGGTCATGTCTCTACCTTCAAGATACTAATATCCATTTAGCTTTCCAGATTAAGCTTAGTCAAAAGGGACAGACAACAGCTATAAACATGAATTTTCACATCAAGTTTAAAATTGGATTTAGATCTGGAATTGACATGGCCATTTTTTCTCATGAATGCTGCGCTCTCAGCCATTCCGGTATTTTTTTGGCTGCATGTTAAATGTCATTGTTTTGCTCGAATATGAGCCTTCCTTTATTCCAAAATGTTTTACTGCCATTCTAGTAGCAAATTCAGACAACTGGCTTCTAAAGGTAATCCTACAAGGTTGTTTTCTTGTGTGCATTTGGCCTGGAACCATTTATTTTGATCATTTTTCAGTGACTCTTAGCAGCTCCTTTGTCCTGCAGGAGCACAGCTGTGGTCTGAAGAGACAAGTCTCTGTGCACAGCAACAGCAGAGTCCAGATCCTGATTCGAAATCATGAAAATAAACTGATCAAGTATTCATTGTCTCTCATAGCAGTCGTGTTTTACAAGTCATTGACTACCACATCAAATTAATGATACCTAAAGCTGACAGGATGTTGTATTAAATGTAACCATGCACACAAACATGTAAATGGGTAAATGATCGACATTTCTGAACAGTTGTGAGTGCTTTAATTTGGATCTCAGAACAAAAATGTGAATAGTTTTTATTTAATTATAAATAACACTTAAAAAGCTGTAATGAGGTTCATATTGTCTCTCTAAAACTGAAACTTTGTAGTTTCTTTAACTTACTATCTGCACAAGGTTGGCTGTTATTATAAATTTATTTCAAAACAAACGTTTTATATTAACAGATTTCTATCTGGGTTTTGTGTAATTAAGTCTTGCTCACATGGAGGAAATTCAGGGAGGATAATAACCACCTTGACAAACTACCCAGCTTCCTGAAAAGGTTCCGGCAGCGGAAATGCATTTTAACATATTTGTTTTAGGATTTCGTGACTTATTTGAATCCATCCTCCATTCAACTTTTTAAGGTTTGGTCAAAAATACAAGTTTTTCTTAAAGAAAATCAAGTCTTACTCATCTGACCTAGGCACCTTATTTCTATTGCAATGTGTCCAAACATAAGGAAACAAACAAAACAAATGAAAAATATAAGCGTTTTGACATTGCTGTAAATATTGAAATCCAACTTCAAATAGAAATCAAATGCTGACCTGTGTCAGGAGAAAGTGTTATCCTACATACCATAGGTAAACATTAGAGAGAAAATGCAGAATAAAAATAGAAATATTGAATAATACAATTTTAAAGCAAAAAAATGTGTCTCTCTTTTGACAGCTTGTAGTGCTTTCTGGTATTGTTTCTCTTTATAGGAGTGTTTGCCTTCTGTTTCTCTTGAAAAAGGCGTTAAAACTCAGCATAAATTGTTTGTTGATTGTTTCTTGCGGTTCCAAACAAAAAATCAATAATGCTGCACGCGGTGCGAAACCTCTCTGTGTCTGTCTGTGGTTATGGGATTTTTGACCTTCTCTCACAAAAAGCACGCTGTGCTGTCTTAATTTAATATTTAATGGCTTCCCAATGCTTGGAGAAAGGGCACATATTTAGTGAGTTTGAAAATAGCAGTATGTAAGCCATAAAGAAAATGCATATCAATGAGACATTTTGATTATTTTTAACTAATTATCAATCATCGCTTGGGACAGCATTTGAATAAAACATTTTGAATAAGTACGTTTCATCACCGGTATTGCTGCTCGCCCCTCCTCCTTCTTTAGATTCGCTTGTCATTCAGGCTCTTGAAAAGTCTGTCAACTGTTTTTTCTTTATTGACAAAAGAGCCAATCACATTTGACACCGTAATTATCAGTGCATGTTTTTTTTTTTTTTTTTTGCCACATTCAACTCTCGAGCAAACAATATAAAGAGACGGCTATATCAATTTTCCAATCAGTCTGGCTTTCATTACTTGATGTCTTGTCATGCTGTTATAAAAGAGCCATTTAATCCTACATCGTTTCAACACAATGAAAAGTTCTCCTTTTGACAGGCTGTTAGCTGTTATTATGCATTTTTAATCACAAGGTATTGAAAAGCATCAGCAACTCACTGAATTCAATAAAATAGCAACTTGCTAAAGACAGATAAGTGTACGTCAAAATAAGAAACCTGCTTTTATATTTATTATATTATATTTATATCAATTCTTTAGACATTCTTAGACATTCTTTAAACATTTTTTTGTTTGTTAGTTTGTTTTTCAGAGGACTTTTTATTTTTTTAATTGGTTAGCTAATCTACCATAAATTCTTTGCTTTTAAAGAAATGGTAGGAACTTTTAGGAGGGATTTAACCAGCTGAGAGAAAAATGTCTGACTGCAGGTTAAAATCTCTCTACAAACCTGCACCTGCAAGTTTGATGTTGAAAATATTAGGCTGGCATGAGGAAAATGATCACTAAGACTAGAATAGGCATCTCAGTGCATTGTACCCTAAATAAAAATGCAAGGGGTTCACTGTATTTCCCCAAAGATTTTAAAACAAAATATATATAAATGAACTTACAGTTATTTTCAAACAGAATGGCAACACTTCCTAACCCTGTACGAATGTTATGTTCATTATGATATAATGTTAGCTATAATATTTATTTGTTGATAATTCTATACAGCGATATAAATCAAAAAGTAAAATAAATACCCATTTAATTCAGTAGTGCAACCTTGTTCACTCAATACTATCATAATCTGTCATTCTGGACTTTTTAGCTCTGTGAAAGTTTTCATTTTGGGTTCTCAGTTATGCTTTATTTTATGTTATTCTGTATCTTCAAGATTTATAACATTTTTTTAATTCTTAGTTTTACTCTCCCTTGTTATTCTCTTTTTAGCATTTATGCTATTATTTATTCTTTGGTCTAATTTTAGTTATTCATTCTCTTATTCTTAGGTTATGTTTTCCACGGCTTCCGTGATCTCCAGTTCCTTCTCTTATCCTATAGTTTTCCCCTTGGTAATTCATTCATTATTTAGGAGTTTTATTCCCCTTTAGCCTTATTGAAGTTCTTTTCTGGTTAAAGTTAAAGCCTTCTTTCCATGGTTACTCTTTGTTGTCCTCTATTGCCCCTTTCTGTTCCCCTTGGCTCCTTTCTAGCTGCTTCAGTTCACACCTGCTCCCAGTTAACTGATTACTCCACTCTTTGTTCTGCCTCCCATATATACTCCCCCTCTGCAGTTCCTCTGTGCTGGGTTCTCTTCATTTCTTCTTGTATGTTTCTCCCGAGCTTCTCTAGTTTTTGGTTCCCAGTCTGTTATTTCTGGATTTATGTTTTTCTACCATCTAATTGACCATTTAACTGTACAGTAAGAACTATCTCTGCCTCCTCTACTCTGCATTTGGGTCCAAAACAACATCCACCAAACCTGACAAATAAAACAGTTTATTTCACAATCAAACACAGATATAACATTTTAGAGGTCAAGTAAATAAGCAAATATAAGTTAATGCATTACTCAAATTCACTGTCAAAATATTGGGAAAACTATGGATCACTGAGGTTTTTCAAATGACCGATTCTCCCACAAATGTGTGCAAAAAGGAAGGATCAGAACAGGATGGTTTTTTTTGTTGTTTTTTTTTTAATGCTGAAATGATAATTGATTAGTTGAAAATAATTAAAATGTCTCATTGATGTGCATTTCATTCTACAAAATGATAAAAATGAGAATTAAAATTAAATCTGCTGTCCAGGGTTTTGATCACTCACAGCCTCCTGCCCCTTTAGTTGATCATTTTTTGACATCAAAGCACTCTACCCATGTTCCTCACCCTTCAGATTTTTCATGTAAATTTTTCCAAGCCACTCCTATCCATTAATCGCTTTTTACTACCTTGCAAGCTCCATCTTCGTTTGCTCAGAGGAGGACAGGAAGTTGTCTTGAGGTGGTAAAATTGGTGTTTGTGTGTCTCTGTCAGCTGATTGAGAGCCACCCACTGGACCTACAGTATCTGAACAAATCAGACTGAGATATGGAGCTGTGCTATGTGTGTGTGCATGGATGTGTATTTCTTTTTAAAACGTACTATATCAATTTGAGCTATGGCTCTGTGGATAATTGGTTTGGTGAAATAGTGCTGAGTGTCTGTGGCAATGGTGGCCTTCTCTCTTTTTCTCTCCCATATGTGTTTGTGGATGTGTGTGTGATCCTGCACATTTTATAGATAAACCAATATCTGCGCTTCCAGCCTTTACACTATTTCACATGCAGAAGTGCTCCACAAGGAGTTTGATATAAAGACGTTTGTCTCCTTTCTTTCTGTCCCTTCTTATTTCCTTTATTAATTAACCAATAAAAATGCTTTAAATTCACAGGCTGCCAAATGCTTTTAACCAGCACCCTTCTTCATAGCTGTTTGGGTGCACTTGTGTTATTAGGGGTTTTATAGCTTTATTTACAACAATACACATTGTAACTATTTCCATTTGGGAAAAAATATCAACTAGCAATTCAAGCTACAAAAGCTTTACCAAGGATCTTGGATATATATATGAGTACTCGTGTTTGATTACATTTAAAAACAGTTTATTAATCCCAAAGGGAAATTAGAAAAAATATAATTTGCTTTCACTTTTAAACAGAGGTTTCTTTGACTTCCTTTTCACTGTAGGGAAGAGCATGCAGCTCACGTAATCTATGGGAGTCCGTATTTGGATGGTTTTTATTGCCTTGGGAGAAATCTGTTCCGTTCTGAGATGGGATTAAAAGCAATCTGGTATCATCTCCTTTGGTAAATGGCAAGTCACCCAAATATCATACCACTGTAGCTGAGGAATGTGTGGAACCAGTGCAATGGTACGCCATTTAAGTTTTAACTGATGGAAGGAGAAAACTCTGCTGTGTTTTTCAGATGTTTTTAGACATTTATTTATTTCACTTTTTGGAGCTTTCACGTATTAATCCCAAGGATTTTTCTCATTGGAAACCACAGTCTTACTTGTTCTGGGTATTTTATTGAAATCTATTAATGCAAAAACATCCATTTTCCAAATAGCAATTTCCTTCACCTAATTTGTTTAATTTTATGTTTCGCTAAAAAGAAAAAAAGAAGCAAGTTTTCAATCTTGATTTTTATTTTTTATTTCAAGCTCGTGTTAACAGGGCCTTAACAGTCTTTTTTAAAAGGATTATTCTGTTTTGTTTTGTGTTTTCCAAGACCATGCATGTTGCTCTTAAACATTGCTGGAGCAAATGTAAGCCTCTTATATTTAAACGTTTAGTTATATGAATTGTTAAAAATAAGTAAGGGCCCAAATCCATAAATATTTTTTGCACGGAGGAAGTATTGGCATTTTTGAACAAGGTCATACATATTGTAGTAGGCTACAGGCAATAAATGATTAGATGTTTTGGTAAATTATGCTTCTGTGTTGTAAAAAAAATATAAAGACTACAGAGTTGGCTCATTATTGAAAGAAGCAGATAAAATTTGTATGAAATTACAAGGCATGTCTCATTCAGCTTTATTTCAATTAGAAAAAACACATTAAAATAACATTAAAGATGGCCACTGTTGGCCTTAATTTGCATCTATTTACTTGACAAAACTTCACATCTATTTACAGACCATCAGTTTTTATTTTCCGACACATCTTTCTGCTTTATTTCTCTTTTGGACCTAATTTCTTAGGTCACTTATGTTAACATT
This sequence comes from Cyprinodon variegatus, assembly GCF_000732505.1. Classification (NCBI taxonomy): domain Eukaryota; kingdom Metazoa; phylum Chordata; class Actinopteri; order Cyprinodontiformes; family Cyprinodontidae; genus Cyprinodon; species Cyprinodon variegatus. The sequence continues at coordinate 1,325,618 of NW_015150585.1, forward strand.
CTCCTTAGGTGCTTCAATCTTAAATAACTACTGATGCCACCTGCTACTTATGTCAAGGTGAAATGGCCAACTTATTTTTCAATTGATCACATGTAAATATGTGTATGCATTGGACCTTCACGCACACATTATAATGCATTTTTACCTAAAGGTTACACAAATTATCAGATCAAAACTAATCTGATCTTAATTTTTGGAAGGGCTTCTAAACTTTTGTGACCATTAGAGTATTTTTGATTTGATGACAGTTTTCTTTTTTTCAAATTTTGTTAGTTATTTTTCAAATTTGCACCTTGAAAAATGTTACAGTTCTCCCTTTTCTTTTGACTTTGACAAGGTTAAAGTACCACCTCAGAGGAGACAGAGGAAATTGTATGCTAGCATGTCAGGGTGGTTAAGTGGCAGACAGTAGAAATAAGCCATTGTTGACAACATGATAGATGTTCTCATTAAAATACAGAGATCGCCGACTTAAGACTAAGACGCGTCTTAATTCACATTTCCAAGTATACATGCCGATTGTACCCACTGAAGTTAAAAGCCAGATCTTATTAGGTATTATGGGAGTTTTTGTCCAAAGTCAAGGGGGGTTTTCGGAGCTCACTGTCACTACAGGTATGTGGGTTTTCGATCATAGGGAATCATGGTAGAGCTTATAGTAATTAATAATGGCCCCTCGGTTTAGGAGGCAGGAAGTCAATAATCTCACCATCAACATCCTCATACTAAAAAACACCTAACTGGAAGTTAGCCATTGATAATTACAGCATAGTGATATGCTGCATCAAACACCTTACTGGAATATCCCCAACAAGCAGCGCTTTCTTTTAGATTACAGAAAAGCCTCTAATTTAAGTTGAACCACAAAGATTTGTGTTTCATTTAATCCTTTCATCTTTACATCTGTTGTCTTTTTTCACATTTTACTTTTTTATTTCTAATCTAGCTATAGATTTTCACATAACCAACAGTTTGAATAGCAAAATGCTATAGAAAATGTATTATGTTGAGTTTTTCTTTTTGTCACCCTTAAGGGGGGCTCTTTGACACATGAAAGTGTTTGTACAGTGCCCATGAACTACTGATGTGAATGTGAACACTAGAGTGGTGTGGAGTGTAGAGTAAGCATAAAGCTTCCAGTGGTTCTCAAGGGGGGTCATAAGAATAACATAACAAGGGCTCATAAGGCTGTATGATGTTACTTAGGAAATGTTGTGTTTAAAAATGAAAATCCGGCTGTTTATGCTCAGAGGGATGTGACCTTTGCAGTTCTTTCCATGTCTGCTCTTCAATGCTATTAGAAATTATGGATGAATTGGTTACAAACCATAAGCTGAATGATACAAAGTCATTTTTTCCCATGACAAGTTATATACACTGGTTTTTCAGCTTCATATATATATAATACAGTGATGCTACATTTCCATCATCCAGATGTTACAGATGAGGTAGGCCTGCTCTGGTCTTTTCGAGGGTAAGAGCTCAAATAGCACTTGGCAGCGGGGCAATACATGTAGTCAAAGTAATAAGTGACTCTTTGATCAATGATGTATTTTCTACAGCCTGCATTTAGTCTCCATGGTAACTAGCTGTTGCACTGCCTAATGAATGGTTTTGGTTATCACCTTTTTTCTCTTCAATGTTGTTGTCAGCTTGCCAAAATGTGTAACATTTATTTATATGATGAATACATAAGTTATAGTTATAGCTATAGTAGCTGTTTTTTGTTGGTGGGTTTTTCAGTTTCCATCCATCCATCCATCCATCCATCCATCCATCCATCCATCCATCCATCCATCCATCCATCCATCCATCCATCCATCCATCCATCCATTTGCTGATACTTGTATGTAAAAC
>NW_015150585.1:1328497-1331073 GCF_000732505.1 Cyprinodon variegatus
AAACTCTCTGCAGGTTCTTGTCTTTGTCGTCCTCTCTATTCAGCTGGCTTTGGAAACACACGGCGAGAAGGTGGGGGCTGGGTGGTGAGGGTTACGGGGCCAGAAACGCAAAAGTAACGCAATAGTTACTTTTACTAGTAACTAGTTACTTTTATTGTGGAATAACTCAGTTAGTAACTCAGTTACTTTTTGGGACAAGTAACTAGTAACTATAACTAATTACTTTTTCAAAGTAACGTGCCCAACACTGCTTATCTGCTTTTGCAAGGGTTTGGAAATAAGCCAATGTCAATGTTTTAGGCTTTTGTTTTTTTTTTATAAAACCACTACCTCATGTACCATTAAAACGACTTGGTATTGCTTCACTGACATTGTTGTTTTCTGTTTGTTTTGTTTTCAATAAAACAATCATCATGTTGTGACTTTGTAACACCTACCTGTGCACTTATAAAAGAAAATCAGTGTTGGTATAATCTTTATCTTTTCAGCTATGTCCTTAAGAGATGGTCTTGCAGGCATTTTCTCATAATAATCAATCTGTTAACTTCTATACATTACTCAAGTCGATCCTTATCTGAAATAAAAGCAAAAAAGAATAAACCCATGAACACAAAGACAAATACTAAATTCTTCCTCTAGAGCAACATATGTTATTAATAATGAGTGTGCTGTTGTTAGCAGTTGTTGACTTGCTGTAATTTATACCTGTTAACTGTACTTTGCTTGTATCTACTGTATCTTCATTTATTTAATAGTGTTTTTGAAGACATGAAAGATTTTAATAGCCCTCTTTGCGCTTTTGCCTCTCTGTGTGTGTCCAGGTGCTGCCTCGTCAGACTTGTGGCTTGTTTACTCACACTATCTACTATAAGGAGTATCCTGGTGGACCTAAGGAATTGGACAAAAGCATCCATGGGGGAGAGCTGTTTCTTACTGTGCTACTCAACCCTGTGAGTCAGTGAAAGCTTGCAAGCTGCCTAATGCAAGACCTAACACTTTTTTTTTTCGTCCTTAAAAGAAACCCCACAAGGCTTTACTGCTTTATCCCTAACTGCAATTTTTTTCCTTTTTTGATCGGTCTCATTCTTGGCATCATTTTTCTGTCTGTCTCTTTTTCTGTCATGGACAGCCCCTCATTCTACAGTTGTGTTCATCTCTCCAATTTAAATTGGGTCTCTCCACACGGGGGGTTGCTGTCACATACTTCCATACACATTCAGTACACACTGAGGTTTTCCACCTCTCCCTTACCCCTGCTGTGTATGTCAGCTCAACTTGACTCTGCTTTGAATTAAGGAACAGAAAGAGGTTTTGGATGGGAATTGGAAAAAAAAATCATCCACATGTGCTCCTTTGCAAGGCCATGCTCACACGCATGGTTTAAGGCAAGCAGGGATATTCAAAGAAAGTGTCCTCCTAAACATTATCTTTCACCGTCTCTTTTTTCTTTTTCCCTTTAACCACACATGTTTAGATGCAGGAACGCACACACAAAGATGCTCATAGAGCAGCAGTAAGCTGTATTGAAGTGTCAGGTAAGGGAGTGCTGAACCAGAGGAGCTGTCAGAACTCACCCAACATCATAGAGTCAAGTGCAGCTTCCTACAATACCCCTGCCTGGCTCTTTCTTCTGTCTCTGCACCAATTTGTCTCTGTCTGTCCTTCTTTCTGTTTTTCAGCTATTTTTCCCTTTTATTTTTTTCCTTTCTGCTTTTTCACATTTTTTTTAAATGTTTTTTTGTACATTCATGTCCTATTATTTTCCCTGTTTCCTCAAGTCTCTCTCTATTTCTTGTGTTCTTTAAGGTGCCATTTGCTAAGTAGGCTTTTTTGTTTTGTTTGTGCTCTCATCTAACTTGCTTTTTGTTGAAGTGAATCCCCTTTTTCCTTCTAATGAGAAATAGGGCTTGCCTGTTGAAAGAGATCCTGATAGATATTGGCAGAAAAATACTTGCGGTTTCCTTTCACGCCTACAGGTTGAAGAAAAGAGAAATTACTTTTTATCCAGCTCTAAAGAATTCCTAATTGCTATTTATTGTGTAGCTAACTTCTTGGACAAAGGATCTGTAGCACTCAAATGTGTTTTACATCTCCCCCAGAAGCAGTAACACTTATAATAACACATTAAAAGCAATGTTGTCCAAGCTTGTAAGGTGAACCTTTTACAAGGAGGGTAATTTATGCATCTATTGTCAGCAAAAGTATGGATAGAGAGGTTAGTTGCTCTTTACCTTTAAGGTAATTTAGGCCGGTGGTAAAGATGTTCAGTTTAGTGATATTGTCACCTTATTATCTTTAGCTTCTTCTCATGAGCCAAGGTCCAAAATCTAAACCTCATTGAGGGTTGCATTGGCACACAAAAACCATGGTTCAGTTATTTTGGTTAGGTTGAAAAAGAGATATAAAAAAGGTTGCCACTATAAAACTTACTGGAATGTTGGTATATAAATTTCATGAATACTTTTATGGGTGGGTGGGTGGATGGATGGATGGATGGATGGATGGATGGATGGATGGATGGATGGATGGATGGATGGATGGATGGATGGATGGATGGAACATGTGAACAATAGGAC
>NW_015150585.1:1332666-1335173 GCF_000732505.1 Cyprinodon variegatus
ACACGCAAACCTTTGATAGATCCGGCCCTTAGGGTAAGAAAGGTAGGGATGGCCCACTTACTGTGCCCCTGGTTTTAAATACACAGTTGTCCAATGTTACGTCCACCAGGCTTGTTTGGTGAGGGTAACATTAAAGGAGACCACACAAGGATTTTCTTTAAAGTGAAAATTTAATTTATTAAATGATACTAAAGAAACAATACCTGAAAAGAAATAAATAAAATGGGGAATAGGAAATGACTTAATGCAAAACCAATAACTAAACAGAAATAAGCAAATTCAACCAAACCTAACAAAACCCAACCATAGGACAGGATACAAACCAAACCAAGCCAAACAGGGTTCTGAGGAGGTAAGAGGGAGAAGCCTCCTGTTTGCTGCTTGCATGACAGCTTTTAAAGCAGACGAGCACCAATTAGGGCAAAACAGAACACCTGCAGAACGCCTGCATCTAGAACCCTGCAAGGAAGAGTGGAGAAACCCACTGCAGCCGTAACATCCAACAAGTAACAACACTATATCCAAGCAGGAGTGTCTGGATGCACCTCAGCTTGTGGTGTGGGTCTGCCTGCCCTGACTGTGTGAGACCTGCAGTTGGGTAGGGGGAAACTGGGGGTGTGTGGCGCCTGGGCTCGGATGGTGTTGTGCTGTACTTGGCCTAGGGCTGGGGTCAGCAACCCAGACTTTTCAAAGAGCTATATTGGAGCAAAAAAAATCTTATCTAACAAATCAAAGTCTTATAAAATCCTCGTAAGGTAACACAGGCGCCAATTGTATTTACCTTCTATAAACAAAAAAAGACTATATGCACTTAAATATATAATAAGAGTTCAGGAGTAGATGTTTGTCCTGGAGCAAATGTCACATCATGTGACTACTCTGCTGTACGATATTTGGTGCTTTAAGTATAAATTCCTTTAAAATATTAATGCATCATGTTTTATTGCATTCATGAAACTTTAGAAACACAATAAAGAAATTTGATTTTTCGTGTTATTGGTGTTATAAGATTGAAGAAAGTTAACATACATGCATTAGAGCCCTACCTGTTTGATCTGTGAATGGTTTTTGATGCTTGCAACAAAACTAGCAGCAGCAGTGGAGTTAAGAGATGCAACCCACTTCTTAGATCTATGTTTTCGATGCTATAAATTATCCAGAAGTACTGAAATCGCACTTTTTCGCTCACTCCCAGCATGATGGTTGGCTGCATATTTTGCATGTCTTTCCTGGAAATGCCATTCTAAATTACTCTTTTATTACTTGACAATTTCTCATTAGAAAGCAAACATGCAGGCAATCATTCTGCATTGGTAATGAAAGCAAATCATTTGGGCCATTCTTCTTTGGATACTCTTTTCTCATTAGCTCTCTTCCTTCTTTTTCCTTTTGTGATCCGTGGCCCGAGACATTGTTTAGCAGCTATGACACACATCTTCCTTGACAGACATTTTTTGTTTAAATTTATTTATTTTATTTTTTTACAGCATTGTAAAAAAATGAATGTTTGTTTGACCTCCTGAACACCATATAAAAAAAATCCATCTTTTTCCCTTTCATGCATTTTTTGAAAAAGCTCCAAGTAGCGCAAGGGGGTCGCTAAAAAACCATATGTGGCTTTGGAGGTGTGGTTGCCGATCCCTGGCCTAGGGGGTTGAACTGCCTCGGGTTGCGATTGCCTGGCAACCAGGGGTATGAGAGGACCATATGGTTGTGGGGCCCTTGAGAGGCATGAATGCATGAATGAGTTTTTCTAGATCCTGTTTGGATAATACTCCTTTAATCCTGGAGATGATCTTCAGGTGATTAAGGACTGACTTAGTAACTGCCTTTATGTGCCTCTGAAGGTTCAGGTCTTAGTCCATCATGACACCAAGGTTTCGACCATAATCAGTGGTTTCTAACTATAATAGCTCAAGCTGTCAGCTAACTCTGGATCTATCCTCCTTTGGTCTGAAAATTCTTATCTCAGCTTCCACATGCATCCACGTATTGATCTGTTCTAAGCATCTAGCCAAGGCTCTTAAGGGGTTATAGTCACCAGCTGACATTGTGATGTAAAGCTGTGTGTCGTCTGCATAGTTATGATAGCTGATCTTCTTGTTTGCTATAATCTCTTCTAGGGAAGCATGTAAATGTTGAATAGGAGAGACCTTAGAGTGGAGCCTTAAGGAACACTGCATGTGATTTTCTGTTTTCTGATTTAAAGTTCCCTACTGACACATAAAAGTAACTGTCTTTCAGGTAGGATTTAAACCAGTCCATAGCTGTACCACAAAGGCCAACCCATTTTTCCAGACACTCTAATAAAATTGAATGATCAAAAGTATTAAACGCTGCACTGTGGTCCAATAATACCAGCACTGTGATCCTTCTAGGGTCTTAATTTATATGAATGTCACTGAAAACCTTAATTACGTCAGTCCCTGTATAATGGTTGGCATGGACAACTGACTTGAAGACATGAAAGCAGCTTGCCATTGTAAGAAGGCCTTTAACTGTTGAAA
>NW_015150585.1:1338328-1339997 GCF_000732505.1 Cyprinodon variegatus
CAGGACCATTCTCTTCAAGCTTCTCAACAATGGTTTCATAATTGTTGTTTTTAAGTCTTGGGAGGGAAACACCAGATATTAGTGATGTGTTAATGATTATAATCAAATCAAACTCTAAAAAATACAGAACCATCTTAATAAAACCTAAAACATCAAGACAACTTTTGCGGTGTATTAGGCAGAATTAGGACATTTTAACAGAGTTTATTCTAACTGTAGACAGTATTCTTACTGGAGTTGATGTTGGTGTGAAGACTCCTTTTCTTGAACCTTGTATTTTCTCTACAAAACTTTTGCAAAGTCACTGCAGGCCTTTTATCCGCCGCAGAGATAGAATTGGTTGTTAACCTGTCGACAAATAAGGTTGTTGTTGCAATAAGGCGGGAGCATTGTCAATGTTTTTGTTACTAATCTCAGAGAAGAAAAATTCTCTTGCACCTTTTGGTTGTAAATTATGCTTTTCGGCACTCCCTCTTCTCTTTCCTTACTGCTGGAGCATTTTTCAATGGAGATTTCATCTTTCCAAAGACAATTTTCACATTAACTGGAGCAATGGAATAAATGATTTCTGCAACTTAGTATGGTAATTATTAACCAGCTTATCTACTGAGTTACACCTTGATCGGTCCCTTGGCTGGTCCCCTACAGTTAATTCTTTGTACTGAAATATTCTTTCTGTCATGATATGTGGACATTAAGATCTAAAGAAAAGCGCCTTTTCTTGGTCAGACCCTGTAATTCAGAGAAAGGTAGGAGTCAGAGTAAAAAAATATGCACGCCCAGGTGAAGGACGGGGTCACTCCAGTGGCTGGAAGTTGGAGGTGATTTTGCTGGGAGTTGCAGAGAAGTGTGTGACCGGGAAGGGCCATTTTGAATGGGTGCTACTGTATTGTCATTAGGCATGTACAGTATGCTTTCTGACTGTAAACCTCTGTAGCTAAAATCTCTTTTTCCAATGAGCTTCACCATATCTATGATGCTCTCCAACAGTTGACCTCTTTTGTGCACCTCCCATTTACAAAGAGACATCTGATGACCCACAAGAAGCTGCTTAATATCATTGAGGACCGAAGGAAATATGCTTCTGCACAACCTCTGTGTTGATTGTTCCTTTTATGTTCTACCACTCTCGTATGTATGTGCTTTAAGCCTCTCATTACTGTGATTAATAAACTGCTAAAGGGTTAGCAAAGGCCATACAAAGAAAACGAAATGGTGATTGGCTGTCTTCACTGTATGACAGCTTTTTGTATTTGCTCCATATTTTCTAGAAAAGCTCTCTGCTCAAAAGCCTTCTCTGCTGAGGATGATGACGCAAGAAACAGTCATATCCTTCTAGTTTTGGTTTTATCAAAAATATCTTATTTTGAAGATATTCAGTGAAAGTCCAGTCCAGACTGAATCTCTGGATTGGGCTTTCACCTTCAGTGGCTGGATAATTTTCAGTTTAAAATGATATTAGTATTGTTTTAGTGAACAAATTAAACAAAATATAAGTAGAATGTAGATTAGATATGTTCAATAGTGTGCCAGTTCATAAATAAAAAGAGAAAGCTGAAAGTTCAGTTCACACAGATGCAAAGATGAAGATCTCAACCTATAAATTAACTAGTTCAAGTTTATTTGATAATTTAAGCCAATTAAGCCACAATAGAACCCTAATATTGTA
>NW_015150585.1:1341230-1350931 GCF_000732505.1 Cyprinodon variegatus
CAACAACAACACTGAGCCTCACCCTGTAGCCCTCCAGCCTTTCTACGTACAACATATCTCTACTGCATTATATTAGACCTAATGCTGACCAATTTCTTCTCATGTCTTTTCTATTATGCCAGAACTTAATCCCTTCCCCTTACCAATATTTCTGTTATTGTGACAATATTCTTTTTAGACCAGAAAAATCATTCCCTCCTTTTACTTCTCTGCTTTTGATGCTAATGTTTCTGCTGCACTTCTTGCTATGAATATATCCGTATTTCTTGTCTGACATTTTGCTGCATCTGCTTTGAGATGCTCAGATTTGAGGAGAAAAACAAAAACAATGTCCTATAGGGTCTAATATAGCCTACAGTTAAGTTAAGGCATTAAAATGAGGGCGAGGATGAGACAACATGAGATATAGATACAATGAAACAAATGTCTTTTTTTCCCCGCACTTTTCGTTGCTTGATTTGTTTTACTCCTTGTAAGACAAAGATGTAACTAGTGCTTTATTAGACTGATTATGTCATCGTCACTCTAGGCCAACTAATCTATTCTCCTTCTTCCTTAGAACCGTAAAAAAATGACACTAAAAGACACTTTTGTATTGTCAGTAAAACAGCTAATAATCATAGCAGTAATTTTTTCCCTAAATGAGAACTGTCTGCCCTGACGTAAACACATGCACAGTGCTCACATGCAGGCACAGTGATGATTCATGCTAGTGTCTCACTGCAATGTTTCAATTTGCAGACACAAAAGCTTAATTAGTGTGCGCACTTTGTGCCTAATCAATAGCGCTCTGTAGCTCGCTGCTTAAGTCCCCCTGGGTGTTTCCTTTTGTTTGATGATCTGCCCATCGGTAACATTGCCACTTCCTGTTGATAGACTCTAAATCACTTTTGGCATTTTGTGTGAGTTTTTCCCCAACAGCAACCAAACTACATGGATGCGTAAGTGCGTGTGGCTGTAAAGATTTTTGTGCTGTACGGTCATGGCTCTTACGTACAGTACACACTTCACTCGACAATCGATTGGACTCTGCAAATAGCCAAAAGGGCACAAGTCATTCCCCGATAAATGGTCAGAGAGATTGTGAGAAAGGAGAGGAAAGCAGGAAGAGACGGGGAGTAGGGGGGGGAGTAAGGGGGAGCTGGGTTAGAAGGTGGCAGACGGATTGAGATTTAATTTTCAGGTCACGGCATCTTGTGTCACTTGAGAATCCAGACACATACAGAGAGGAAATGATGCACATATAGCCCCCTGACACAAACACACAATGGAGAATATTGTTGTGGTCTTAAAGAACCAAGTATTTTTTATAAGTATTTGTGTATACCTGGCATAAGCAAAGCCCTAGACATATTTCAGGCATGACATTTAGCTTCGCTTAGCTCTACCACTAAGCTTGTTAGGCAAAGATCAAATATCAGCACAATCTCCCCCTCTGCTGTGTTTAAATGACTTTTCACTCTCATTGTCTGTCATTATTATTGTGTACAGCTTTTGGCTTCCATTGTTCCTTTCCATTCTCTCTTCCTCTAGTCATCTCAGCAATTGCCAACCTCTGTACGTTGACTTTGCTCATGCATGTGAAGCTTTCCACACCTCTTTTTGTCTCATTTTCACTCCTTCCCGCTCCTTCTCCAGAGTCCTGCTGATCGGAACTGAAGGGTTTGGCAGCTCATCAACACATCCAGGCTCTTTCAGAAACAAATCTCTCACAATAAACTTTGATTCAAACTGGGAAGATATTAAAAAGTGACAGTAAAGCAGTGAAAACTGGGCCCACTGAAAGGGACAGCAGTCATGGACAGAATCAAACAGAATGCATTTCATTAAAATCATTTAATGCATTTACACCTAGTTTTCGCCTGTCTGGTGGTGTCACAAAGAGACTGAGGTTGACTGTTAGAGGGAAAAAGCCTGTTCAGGGTTGAGAAGACAGGGCACAGTGACTGAAAATGAAACAAAATCGAAAGGGTTGGGGATCCAACCTAACCTGACTCCGCCAGATGGATTTGCTCCGCATATCCATCTGGAAACCTTCCGTTAAAGTAATTTTGGGAAGGGGTGAAAATACTGGTTAGCTGATTGGCCTATGTTGGTGATAGACGGGCCAAATAAACCAATCAGATCAACGAAGCATATAACGTACTAACAGACTGACGACGAAGACACAACCACAAGCCAGGCTACTCTTGCCGAAACCAGTCGGGAGAAGAGCAAAAACATCTTTTACTCTGAAAAAAGCCTCCAGAGCAGTGTTTTGCTCTTCTTTCAGTGAAGAAATACTCTGTAATTCCAATAAAACTTGCTCGATAGCCACGCTAACGCTAGTTTCATCGGCTGAAGCCGCCATGTTCTTTAGACTGAACTGTCGCGCTTCTCGTTGCGTCACACCTCAACCCGCCTCAAAGCCAACGCTGATTGGACTTTCGTTTGGTGAACGGCTCCAAATTTTCTTCAACGGAGAGTCTCCAGACCATCTTGAAATCTCACGAGATCAGGATGGTCTCACAAGGCTAGATCCAACCCTTAGTAGGTTTCTTTTAGTTTTAAAAATTATTTTGTCATTTGAATCAATTAATTGGATTAACTGCAATAAATCCATTATTAATCGATTATTGAAATAATCGTGAACTAATTTAGTAATCGATTACTATTACCGTTAACGGGAGTATAGAGACTGTAAAACATGCATTTAGCTGAAAGAGCAAGCCACCTTGAGCAGCAATTATACTAAAATTGTACATAAAAAAGTCAGATAAAAAACAAACTTTTCATCTGACAATATGCTCTATCCAGAACTCCTCAAGTGGAAAAATTTTAGTTTCACCTGCCTTAATTTCGTAAAAAGTCTTTTTTTTAAGGAACCTTTTGCTTTCCAAAAAAATCAAAACTATAACCATCTAATTAATCGATTTGCAAAGTAATAGTTAGTTGCAGACCTAATATATATATATATATATATATATATATATATATATATATATATATATATATATCAACTTCAGTTAATCACGAACTGTTTCTAAATTACGATGTACTGCATTAGGATGAATTGCTTTCATATTGTTATCAGTAACATATATGTAACACATACAGTACATTTATGCTCGTTAGAGCATCTGTATAACCTGGCAATTACTTCACTTTATCATGTAAGTGTTGTGACTTTTACTTTGCATCTGCAGAAATAATGTAGCAGTCATGTGGGACATATTGCCTCCCTTCACCCTCATGCTACAAAATGTGTCGGCATGTCCTAAAAGATTTTAACCAGCTTGGCTTTAGCTGGAAATCAAATAATGTTGACTGTATCTCCCTATGTGATAGAAATGTATCAGTAGTGTGCTGTTTGCTAAGAGGAGGGTCTAAAAGATGTCTCTGCTTTAATCAGCTCTTAATACGGAACTAGATGGAAAGGCCAAAGCATAGAAAGGTTGGCAGGCACAGACAGACAGATAGGAGGATGGATGGACAAACAAGAATCAAGTAATAACTTACAAAATCCAATCATATTAAAGGGGATTAGAAAATGTCGCAAACACAAGTACAAGACCACATGCTCTTTTAATCCTACAAAAAACACTATGTGTGCCTGAGTTTTTGAATGCTCGTGCGTGTTCTTGCATGCATGTACTTTGAAGAACATCACTCCATGTTGGGCTGACATGTTTCATTAGGGCATCTAGGTCAGTATGAGATCTGAAAGAGGAGGGAAGGCAAAAAAAAAAGACATGAAGTGACTTTTTCAAGCCGGCTAGAAAGTGAGAGCAAGACATCAAACTGATGAAAACAGAGCAGGGAAATAAAGCTGCACAGTAGCAAAGGACAAGAAAAGACAAAGGAGTAAAAATTAAAAGCGAAAGGCTTAGCGGCTGTGTTTATATATTTTGATACTTTGCCAGTAGAGGTGCAATTTGAGTCCAGGTCTGTGCTGAAGTGGTTTCCCTTTTATTAAAACACATAGGGGAACCAAAGCAATCTGGTTGTTGAAGAAATGTGGAGAAAAGGTTTAGATGGTTCAGTCAATTGATTTTTTTAGCCCCCACAAGTTTTTCCACTGAGGGCTACACGTTTTTACCTCTTTGCGAGATTAACGCTCTCTCAAGAGACTTTTTACCTTCTATTTAGACTCCCCTGCCAAGGTAAATCTCTTTCTGTCACCTTTCTCTGTGCTGTTTTTTTTTTATTATCTTTTTTTTTAAACTCTTTAATTACAGCCACAAATCATATCCTCCTTTCCTTCTCTGTTTAATTTAGCTGCATCTGCTCATGCCTCATAATTGATGTTTCCATGTACCACCACAGGTCTCCTTTTCACTCTCTCTTTGTCCAAACTGTATGCACGTACAAAACACCCCACACACAGCAACCTGTTTTCACACAGCCTGCAGAGTCAGACATCATAGGCTATTGAGTGGTTTGAAGGGAACATAAATCACTTTTTGATCACCCTGTTTCCTTTCCAAAAAAGGGAACAAAGGAAAATTCAGACTTAGAATTTTTTTTTAAATCAAATCTAGTCTGATCACCTCCAGCCTACCTTTATTTGAGGGTGCTGCTAAATATCACTTGTTCATCATATGAGCCTTTCTAGTTATATGTGCCCAAAAGAAGAGCTCTAAAAGAATAGATTCAATCTTTTTGTCAGCAGAATACACAGGAGCTTAAGCCTAAGTTGACCAGTTTTTGGCATGTTTATCAACTATTCCTGCCTGAGTGCTGCTTTTACATCAGATACATTGTTACATCGCTGGCAGAAGCCTAAATGCTGTACAGCTTATTTGTCTTGCGATCCCAAACTGCGGTCAACATCCTATTATTATTGAAAAAATCCAGAAAAATGTGTGCTAATATATGTGAATCTTCTTTCAAAAAATGAATTATCTGCTCCTTTTTCCCCAAATACACAGTAAAGTCTGCATACATCCAGCGTGTCCTCCTGCTGTGTCTCTTTCTCTCACTGGCTAAGACCCGTTTTTCCATCAGCATTCATGGGTTATCAGTATTCCCATTGCTTTCCAGGTCAGCATGATAGATGCTGATCCATCAAGCTCTGATAGTGTGTTGTTTTTATCTACAGCAAACCTTTGCTGCTAAAGAGAAGTATCCTCTTGTATATGCTGAAAATTTACTATTTATAATTGCATTAGAATAAATAAACATTTATTGACAAATCTATTTTATTTCAATCATTTTTAATCAGAATTATAAAGTCATAGTAAATTTTGATGATATCAAATTCAGATGTTATACAGTGGGATCCGCTTATAGTGGTCACGTTGGTCCAGAGCAGATTTGAACACGATAAGTGGTTGATTACTAAAACCGAATGTACCGTTATTTCACTTATTTTTTATGCAGAATATCATCTAAATGCCATTTGTATGGTTTTTCAATAAGAAAAATGAAATGAAACAGATAGCTGCCACATTTACTGAATTTTATTACAGTACCATGCAAGTTTAATTACAGTATACTGCACTATACACAGACATAACTCTTGTATACTACATAACTTATTATGTGCTGTGCGTCGGCTCTGCTGTGCCGCCGGTGCATTTTTTTTACAAGTCTGAAAATAAACGTTGAAACAAATGCTTAATCACAGCACAGTAGCTCTTAGTGTGCGGACATAACTCTGATAGCCTACAGTAGGCCTATGTAACTCATTCTGTGCATCAGCTCTGATGTGCCACTGGTGCATTTTTTTAACATGTCTGAAAATAAAGTTTGAAACAAACGGTTTCATAGATAAACATAGAAAAGAACTGCATAGGCTGCAGAAAATGAAAGCTAGCCTACGTTTGTTTTGTGTTGCCGATCTGCTGCGCCACATAAAGGAATCACTTGACATATTTATTTATGGTTCTCTGGATCAGAGTGTTGTCCAACATCGAGTTCACATCTTTTTCAAAATGACCTAAAAGATAAAGGTAAAATTTTTGAAACCAACATGCAGGAGACCAGTCTTTAAATGCAAACTGCATTCTTCATTCCAGCTCTGGAAGGGAAAAGAGTCTCCTCTTCTTCATCCTCATCCTCCCCCTCCTCGCTGCGCGCAGCACTGGTACCCGCACCAAAGCGCTCTTTTACCTCCGCGATGATGTCCTCATCCGTCATGGGCTCTGACACCGGAGTGCTGTCATCACTTTCGATCCACTTATTAATAATTTTTGCACATGTTTACATTCATAAAATGGCCAAAAATGAACACTATAAGCGAATTTCTTGATTACTATAAACTAATTATTTACACAGCATTTGTATAGAAATGATTCTGTTTCAAGCCTTTTGGTCTATATAAGCGGTTGATTACTATATCTGTGACCACTATAAGCGGATTCCACTGTGTAATATTAAAAAAAGATTTGCTGAAATCTACTGAAAGTTATTCCACTGCTTGGCTGTAGCTCTTTGCCCTCCATCAGTTCATCATGTTAGGAAGGTGACTGGCCTGTGTTACTGTAGTAGACTATGGGCTTTATAAGACTTAGTGGATCAATATCAGTAGTTGTTCTGACTCCCAAAATCCTCACTAACTGTGAAAACTTCAAATTGGACCATAAGTTAACTTGATTCTATATCTGTCCAAGAAGTAGATCTTGGTTTCAATATAAAATAACTTTCATCTGGGAGAAGACTTTGGACTACTTGGCAACAGTCCAGTCCTTTTTTTCTCCCTAGCTTAACATAAGAAATGCAAAAGTTACATGTATGTCCATATACCAGATACACTGTATACTGTGTTTGGCGGTGTTTAAAGCAATCCCTTCAGCTTTATTCCACACCTGCTGAATCTCTTACAATCACCTGCAGTTATATCTGGGGCTTTTAAATTTTGTTCAACCCCCATTGATTTTCAACCTGCCATAATATTACATACCTTCTCCAATTTCTGTATTAAAATACATTTTGTTCTAATATTCTTAAATACTGATTTTTATTTTATTTTTTTGCATTAACTATGATGTATAAACCCCAATTTAAAAACCTTTTGATATATTTTTTCATAAATTGTTGAAATAGAGTACCTTTTCTGTTTATTACAGATCCAGATGTATGTCTGATTGAGATTTAGTCTGTTTCTCTGTTATTCTTCCATCTGGTGTCATGTCCAGGCAATGTAGGTTAATATCATGGAGGATGTGGTTAAACTCATTGTCGGATCAGATTTGTTTTACAAAGAGAGAAAGTGAAATATTTGTGTCGTTTTGATGGAACTAATTAAAATTTACCACTTTGTCAAATCCATTAAAAATATACATTCTAGATTCCATTCCAAGGGTTAAGCAAAATTAAATGAAACATAAGAAGGGGTGGCTTGTGTGTGTGGGTGTGGGCTGGGCTCACTTTTAAATTGAAGAACATTAAAAACTGACACCGAATAACTCAAGCGTATACAGACACCATCATTAGATCTAACAAATAATTCATATCTTAATGGCTGATGTTAGCATTTTATCTAAGATGTTTCCATAACTCTGTGAACAAAATCAGGAGTATGGTCCCAGTGTAAGTCTGTGTGGATGTGCGTATGTTTGTAAGAGCTATCTGTGCTTGTCTCTTTGATCAGCCTATAAAAGCACTGAGGCGTGGACAGATAGCCCGAACCGACACACCATCGCTCCTCTGCTCGCTCTGAGTGTCTCCTTCCTCCTCACACACATTAACCACTGCAAACACACTGTGACACACTGTCCCGCTTGTATCCGCATCTCTCCCATCTCCCAATGCCTCTGAGGAGTATTGTGCTGCCTCCTCAGCTTTATCTACCAGGAGCGCTGAATCCATCAGTCTCATTATCTTTATCATATCTTTTACCTTTTCGTTTTTTTCCACTTGAAACTGCTTATGCTGTGCTGTAACTTAATATTAAAATCTCCCCCAGCCAGAGCAACTGAAATGGAGCTATTGATGCTGTTTGGATAGGAGAACTGTTCTGGACCCCAATGACTGAGCTCACATACTTATAAGTAGTCAGTTTGTCTTCCAATGAGGCTGTAGTGGTTAATGTTCGGAATTGGATTTGAAGGTAGCAGTTTGGATGGTTTGTATATACAGTTCTTTAAAGATAAGAGAGCTGTTACAGACATCGCCACTGTAGTATTTCCCTTAACTGTAATCAAGGATGCCAATCTTCTGTGTGTGAAACTTAAAGGTTTTGTGGAGGATTTTCTTGAATTTTATAAAAAACCTAACCTCTGCACTTAAAAGAAATGCGGATGTAAGAAAATTCACAAGACCATTTCTCCTTGTGCACCATCTGTTTAAAAGTCGCTGTTCTCATATCTCAAT
The DNA here is from genome assembly GCF_000732505.1 of Cyprinodon variegatus. NCBI lineage: Eukaryota > Metazoa > Chordata > Actinopteri > Cyprinodontiformes > Cyprinodontidae > Cyprinodon > Cyprinodon variegatus. The sequence continues at coordinate 1,349,526 of NW_015150585.1, forward strand.
TAAGCTTACTGTGTTAGAACATCTGCCCAAACCCCTAAACCCCTAAAAAAAACCTACACTACAAAAACAATCTAGAAATAAGTAGAAATTTCTTAAATTAAGTGTATTTACCCTTAATTTCAGTAGGTAAATAAAATGAAATTTGAAATTTGCCAATGGAATAAGTATTTTTCCTCTTAAAATAAGATAATTAGATATTATTGACTTGAAATAAAAAAAAATGCAATTGTTTTTTCTTATTTTAAATGTATCTTATCTTGTTCCATTGGCAAAGTGTCTCACTTATCTCCTTAATTCAAGAAAAAATGCACTTATTAAAAAAAAAAAAAAAAAAAAGACAAATTTAGATTTCCATTTTTTGCAATGTAAATAGTGGGGACTTAATGGTGAACGCAGTCAACTTACTGTTCGGACAGTTGATCACTTGGTCCACTGCACCATCCTGCGTCCTGCGCCATCTTCTTTATTAGTCACCTGTGCCGGGTAGCGGCAGCCTATTGCAACAGCAGGCCGCTGTGACAACAAATCCCATAATGTTTTCCGAGAAAAGCTCTCCACTCAAAGCATTCTGGGATATATCTGCCTCTTCTGATACCTTTCTTTTCTTCTCATACACTTCGTACACACTTTTACGACGGCCATTTTCAAAGAACAGGCGGTGAGCTTCATGACTGTCTGAAACCGTAGCTCACCACAGATATACACCGGAAAGTGAGCATGCGCAGAAAAAGATAGCTAATGGGAAGAGCATGTAGGACGCCCTTACGTAAACATATTACCAGAATGATTGATAATTAGGAGGACCACTTATTTAGATGATCCATCCGGAAATAAAAGATCGATATAAGATCGTCCTCTATACCTCTAAGATTTTCCTCTTTTGGTCACTAACTCATTCTGCAATGACAAATGTAATCCCAATTAGCAGTAGTTCTTCCTAACATTTTTACACACTACTGTTTGTAATTGGTTATTTTAAAGACAGCATCATTTCGACCACTTTCTCTGTGACTGGGTTTCAGTCCTTGAGAACATAGGTTCAATCAATATAATACCTCAAAGAATTAACAATGCAGATTATAAAATTATTGAACAAAGTCCATTTTCTAGCTCCTTACTTAATTGAGAGGTCTCATCTCCCCTTAATGGTTCTGGTCCTCAAACCAAAAAGAAAAAAAAAACAAGAATGAAAACTGATGCAGACCTGGAGACGTTGTCGGACTTACAGAATAAGTACAAACCTGCTAATCTCTGTTAATGTGACTGCTCTGACCTTTGTGTGGTTGACTTTAAGCATGTAGCTATAAAACATGGAGAGTCTTAATGACCTTATGAGAACAATTTAAAATAGGTTTACTCAAGACAGCCTTATTTTTTTATTTGTTTGTTTTTTGCGAAAAAAGGGT
>NW_015150585.1:1351116-1423860 GCF_000732505.1 Cyprinodon variegatus
ACTTTTTAAATGGAATTACTGAAATCAATCTACTTTTTCATGATATTCTAATTTTATGACCAGCACCTGTAAGCGCCACAGCTGTGAGTTGCTGAGCAGCTGACAGAAAGCTGTCAGTTTTTACAACAGTGCTATTTTCAAAAGGTCCTATAGGGGGAGTGGGTCTCTAACATTACTTAGTATGGCTTTATGGTAAGAATACAGTTGCCAAATCTGCCTTAAGTAGATGTTGTAATATGAATATGAATATAAAGACTTTAAAAAAATTTTTATAAATTATTAAATCAGTTGATGGATAACAGATAGACTACAGGTTTTTAACAATTTATAAAAACTCAATTTGAGTTTTTATAAATCTCCTTTATATTGTTCTAAATGTATTCCTTTCGATAGTTGGGACACTTATCCTGCAATTAGGAACCACCTAGCATTACAATGAAAGCCATCCTAGAGTTTTATTAACCTACAGTTGTCTTTGTTCGTGTAGCAGTTAAATTGAAAGTCAGATGTGGAATGTAATGCTTGGCTTATAATGATATGAACTTAACAAACTCTGATCTGAAAGGTTTAAACAATTCCTTCATCACATTTATGTTTTTTATTTCACTCCAGATCAGCATATTCATGACCCACCTCTCTAATTATGGCAATGATCGACTGGGTCTCTACACGTTTGTCCACCTGGCCACCTTCCTTCGCTCTTGGACTAACCTGAAGCTCCACACCCTCCCACCTCTCCAGCTTGCACACAAGTACTTTCAGCTTTTTCCTGAACAAAGGAACCCGCTCTGGCAGGTGTGTTTGCATGGGTACATGCATGTATGGGCCTGTGCTTTCTGTTTCTGTTCTGCATTTGTTTTTCTCACTAAAACAGGGATGCTTTTAATATAAATTTGCCAAAATGTCATGCAGTATTCTGGTGTATAAGGACCAAGAAGGAAATTAAGAATAGATGTTGTACGTATAGTTGTTTATTGTCTTTTTTTTTATTTAGAGATCTATTGAGTTTATTGCTGAAAACAAAAGTTTGAAAGCTGTTACTACATTATGGCTCCTTTGTGGTAATGTTTGAGGTGGTATTTACGGCTTACATGGATTTACGGTGTGTTCAAAGCCAAAAATGGCTCAGGAGATTGTTTATTCTTCTGTTCTATATAGTTGCCTCTCACTGAGGTTGGTTTCCTGGCATGTGTGTTTTTTATGTGCTCAGCCTCTAATCACTCAGTTTCTGTGCTTTTTGTAGAATCCATGTGATGACAAACGACACAAAGACATCTGGTCTAAAGAGAAAACATGCGACAGGTTGCCTAAATTCATGGTGGTGGGCCCACAGAAAACAGGTAAGATGAAGATATGCTTACATTCAAACATGCACATGTAAGACAGAGGCTTTTCCTGTGTGCACAGGTGTCTGCAACAGAGCCTTTTCATGTAATCCCCCATGCTCCTTTACCTCTGTCAGAAGGAGACAAAGGAGGAGGCTCCTGCCTCTTTTCTTCCACCCACAATCTTTCTGCTATAGACACACAGAGGTACCAATGTATATGTCTCTCCTTTCTCTTTGGATCCATCAAAGAGACTGAAATAGAGTAACTTATATAAAACATCAGCAAATTCAGGATGCAAATTACAAAACAGGAAAGGGGGCTTTGACCCACATCCCCTGGTCCCCTTTTAAGTACCCTTTCTATAAGGGGTGAAAATAAAAGGTTTGGAGTGTTAAAGCATTTATAAGTTTAATTTATTTTCTTTACATATGTTTACTTTAAGTACATTAAATAAGAGTTAGAAGGTCTGCTAATTTGCATAAAAAATTTTGTAAATATCAGAAAACTTTGAGCATAGGTGTGCCATCTTGGGTGTGATTACCATACTTTCTTCTCTGTTTCTTCCTCTATATTTTACCCAACTAATCACTGCTAAAAAAGGCCAGAAGTACCAAAATAGGTGTGAGGGAATATAATATTGATCTTTTTTTTCTAAAAGTTATAAATGTTTTACCACAGAGGTGGGATTTGAGGTATTTGTGGTTTTAGTCTGTCGCTCTAGTCCATAGAATACTTTCCTTAATGTTTTGAAGAACATCACAATTTTGTAGTTGTATTTTTGCAGTTGGTGATGGCTTTTTGTTATTGTTGGTGGACAGGAAGCTCTCCCATGGATGACATTTTTGCCCACCATGGCTCTTATTGTTGATCTATAAACAATGACCTTAAGTGAGGTCTGTATTGCATAAGATGTTGCTTCAGAGCCTCCTGGATGAGTTGTTGGCCACTTCTGTGAAGGTGTACATCTGTTCCATGTTTCTTCTATTTGTATATAGGCTTTCATTGTGGTTCACCAAGTCCCAAAGCTGTAAAACAGACTGTGTGAGACCACATTACACATTACAGACTGAGTGAGGCCAGTCATACTATTTATTTGGATTCCGACATAATGTGTTGCTTTTTGGGATCTTTTACCTTGAAGTAGGCAGGGATTTGTAAAGGATTTTCTCTAGTAAGTTCAACAATCTTTAGGAAATAGCTGTTTGTATTTATTCAGACTGACATGTGTTTCGCTTATGGAAAAAATGTACTGTGACAAAGCAGATTATGAATTTAAGAAATTTCTAAGGGGACAGATATTTTAGCACAGCAGAAGTTTGTGTACATCTGCGCTTCAATTTTATGAATCAGATTTTCTGTCCTTTTTTAGCGAAAATGATTTATAGGGAACAATGGATCTATGGCCCTAAACAGCTGGAATTGATCTGAACCATAATTAATATAACTGGCACAAACAGTTGGCTAAAGAAAAAGACACTAGAGAGATTATAAGAATGCATTTTAATGGAGCATTTCTTTCACCCTGTATGCATGAAATTGTTTCCGAAGCATAATGCCTCTATGTTATTTCTAGAAATGAAATAGGATGTTTTTGTTCTGTGTGAGAAGTGAAGAGGTGAGGTATAAACAGTAATTACCTTGTGATAATCTTCCAAATGGAAGGACAGGTCATTGCAGCGACATTAGCAACCCAGCAATTAGATTACTATAAATCCCCATTTTATCAGAGGGGTACCAGGTGAAGCAAAGAACTGCAGAGGGTGAGACAGAGGGCAGGAACATTTCCCCCTCTGCTGATTGGTGTCAAATGCTTCTAAATCATTTGGAAGGAAAGGACTATGAGCTTTATGCAGAGACACATACACTCCCTCTATGGATTCTCAGCAACATATTAATGTAGGAAAAAGTGATAACAAAAAATCATCCAGTGTGGATCAGTGGACGGTAGGTCTTACACACGCACACACACAGTCTTGTCTTGCTGTATGCATTGAGGGCTCCCATTGACTTCCATTGTTTTTCAGTCAACGCATTCTATGCTCGAACCCTGACAATAAACCGGAATCCCTCAGATGGCCAAGCAGAATAACAAAGATGCACATTGTCTTACACACACAACCCAACCATCTGCTGAGGTAAACTAATGAGCCAGTTATGAATTATGACCTTTCTTCCAGGAACGACAGCACTTTATCTCTTCCTCCTCATGCATCCCTCCATCTCCAGTAACTTTCCCAGTCCGAAGACATACGAGGAGGTCCAGTTCTTTAACACCAACAACTACCACAAAGGAATCGACTGGTAAGCGCCCACGAACAACACCAAACACATCTTTATCTTTTTCATTTCTGTCTTTTATTAGCAAGTGCCTAAGGTTAAACAAAAGATAACAAACCCCCTTTGTTCATTTCGTGAGGTTTTTATTGCCATTCCCCTGTCTATACAGGATTCAGTAACACGGTTCAAAATAGCTCTATAATGTCTTCAGAATGAGGTTTTAATCTTGTAGTGCAAGGCAACAGGCATATGTCGGCCTTAAATGACCAATAAACAGGTTACTTAGCTGACAGACACAGCTGTTGCATTCTCCAGAAATACTTCCTCATCATAAAATGGCTTGAACCACATCATTAGACTCCTTTAAGGCAGATAAACAGTTTGTCTTGACTTTCCAGACTGCATTTGACTTTGAAATTATTTGAAACACCGCTTCCACGCATTGCTTTGACTCACCGCGTTTTTCATAATTGTATATGTCTGTGAGTGTGGTGTGCATCTTAAAATCATGTTTATTTTGCCTCAGGTACATGGAGTTTTTCCCAGTGCCCTCCAATGTTAGCACGGATTTCATGTTTGAGAAGAGCGCCAACTACTTTCCCTCAGAGGAGACCCCACGGCGAGCTTCTGCCCTGCTGCCCAAGGCCAAGATCCTCACGCTGCTCATCAACCCGTCTGACAGGGCCTACAGCTGGTATCAGGTGAAAACTCTCTGCACATGCACAGAATAAGTCCAAGCACATGTACAGTGCCTGGCAAAAATATTCAATCCCCTTATCAGATTGCGACAAACATCACTGTGCTCCATTGATGTATTTTGTTATAGAGTTAGAAAAAAACAAGCGAAAAATATGATGTAAAAGAAAAGTTATACTTGATTTAATTGTTTATTTTAAATAATACAAATCTGAACTTTGTCACCTGCAGGATATTAATCATCCTAAACATTGGACTTAATGCAAATCGTTCATTTCTCTCTCATATGTTTGAGTATTTCTTAAAAGGTAATAAAAATTAAAATCCTTTATCACCTCTTGATGTTGTTCATTACTATTTTAGTGGCCTAAAAAGAAAATATAAGTAATTCATGCCCAATTTTAACTATATCCCAAGCTTTGAACATCCTAGAGAGCGCTGTTTAATCCATCATTAAAATATAGAAAGATTGAGGCACACTTAAAAACCTATTTAGACAGTGCTATCCAACTAAACTAACTAGTTGGACAAGAGGAGCATTAATCAGAGGAGCAGCGAAGAGGCCATGGCTACTCTGAAGGAGCTGCAGAGATCCACAACTCAGGTTAAAGGATCTATCAATAGGACAACTGTCAGTCTCTGCTGTTACAGAGAAGTGGCAAAAAGATTGACCCTTTTAAATGAATGCCAGAAAATAGCAGGTCAGAGGTTTGCTAGAAGTCATGTGGGAACACAGCAAAGGGCATCTTGTTAGATCAGACTAAAATTAACCTCTCTGGCCTACATAAAAGGAAAAAAAAAAAGGACGAGTGACTGCTGGAAACTAACTGTTTCATACTAAAACGATCAGTCCGATGATAAGAATAAGGGGTCGGAGCATTGTTTTCTGTCAGTCCTCATTTTTCAGCCAAAAGAGAAAAGAGCTGATGCGAAGACGGGTATGGCTGGATATTGGGAAATAATAAAAAAAAAATGTCTAACAAACCTGAGTGATTAAAGTCTTTTGAAGACCGGCTTGGAAAAAATATCTCCCTTCAGATGTGCAAAACTGTTGGAAACATACCCACAAAAGACTTTAAGCTGTGTTTGAAGAAACATTTAAAATATTTCTCAGTGTGGCAGAATGCAAATTCCCATACTTTTTACAACTTGTTTTCATGACATTATTACCCACCACTTAGCTTCTATTACATCAAACCCAAACATGCCACAGTAAAGATTATGACTGAAATGTCAAAACACATGAATGCTTCAAAGATACTTCATTACAAAAGGTCTCCACTTATTCTTGTGAAATGCCTCTGTGTCTGTTTACATAATGTTATTACGCAAGGTGACGTTAAGCCAATAGTAATTCTGAGTTATTTAGTTAAAAGTTATACTTGCATACCCATCCATCATAAACTGCTAAAACTGTCATGCATAGATGTTTGATAAATCAGAAATTAATGTCAGTATTAGTCAGTTTAACTGTTTTCCTCAAATATACACATATATAAACCTTTTTTTTGTTGTTGTGCATCCTTCCTCAGCATCAAAGAGCTCACGAGGATCGAGCAGCCCTGCAGTTCACCTTTTATGAGGTCATCAGTGCGAGAAAGGGAGCGCCTGCAGAGCTGCGATCCCTGCAGAGTCGCTGTCTCATCCCCGGCTTGTATGCTACACACCTAGAGAGGTGGCTGATGTACTATCCCGCTAACCAGGTATGCACAAAGACTAATAAAAGCTACAGATACTCTGATATCATAATTCTAAACAGATTTCAGAGTAAATACTTTTTTTTGTTAAATGTAAACTATACCGATAGCCTTCAATAATCTGTAACACTGCAGGATTGTCCTGTTACACTGATATGCTGATATTAGCATTGCTAATACCAGCTGATAATGCCCTCTACCCCTGAATGGTTGTGTTTGTTTTCAGGTGATGATCATTGACGGCCATCAGCTTAGAAGCGACCCTGCAGCAGTGATGGATGAAGTGCAGAAGTTCCTGGGCGTCACTCCTCACTTTAACTACTCCCAGACTCTTACGTGAGTGCCTGACACTGTATGCTTGCCTGTCATTTACAAGTGCTGCTCTGCATGAATTGATTAACAAGGTCTGTAAAATCCAGTATCTGTGGGAAGCCTGACATCTGCTGGTCGGCACTTTGGTCCAGATCCTCAGCAAGACCTTAAGGAGTCACTTTTTATCAAAAACAACAGCAACATAGGAAAACTGAATGCTAACCTGGAGTAAAAAAAAACAAACAAGCAAAAATAAGCATTATTAGGATAGATTTAGTTTCTTTAAAAAAAAAACATTAAACCCATCCCACCAAAGGGTCGAACACATCCATAATAACTGTTGTATACCCCAAAATAATGCAAAAATGTTCACACCCCTTCAATTTCTGTTTATTTTTTTATATACTGCAATGATTATGAAAATGAATGTGATTTTTTTCAGCATGAAAAAGTAAGTTTAATCTATGTTTGATATAAATTGCTTCTTTCTGTTAGTCAATTTTATAAAATTCCAATATAATACACTAAGGTTTATAGTTTTACTGTGTCAATTGCCGGTATTGGTATTCATATTTTTGGTGTTATATAAAGCAAAAATAGTATATGGTCTTTCTAGCCCCAGCAATAATTTGTAGAGAAGCACAGATCCGAGTATGGGATCAGATATCGGCTCTGATAGTTACTAAATAGCTGGATTGGATATTGGATGAAAGACGCAGACCCAGCATTCTGATCCGGTCATTTCTATTTTCATTGATATCATACACAGCAATACAATTACAGTGAGTGACTCGAATTTTATGTTTGTAACACTGATTATGTCATTGCGCAGTGCACACACAGCAATCTAGAATGATTTTTTTCTGTGTTAATTTGTTACCTTTTTTAACTATGTTTATCTCAAGCATGATGCTTTTATTCTCATGGCATGGTATACAGTTGATTGTTCAACAGTAGTATCAGATCGGATATATCAGCCAATACACTCAGCCCAAGTATCGATATCGGATTGGATCATAAAAAATGGATCGGCACGTCTCTATTTTCTAGTCCTCAAGGACAGGCCTGCAGGACTCCAACATGATGAGGAGAACTTTTATGATGTATAGCAGGGGTCTAGTGTCCTGAGCCTTTAGATGTCTTTACTTCCTCAAAGAATTCCATTCCTCGAATAACTAATTAATCTTCTGGAATCAAAAGGATAAATTCTCTTCTCAGTATGCACTCAAGCCATCCATACAAATTGTGCAAATTGTAGCTTCTAGCTCCTGTTCAATCTCCTCTTCCTATATCTTTGATGGGGTCAACAGTTAGAACACTGCCGGGTGAGAGAAAAGAAATTCTGGATGTTGAATCCGGACAGCCTTCAGGGTTCCGGACCACATCCTGGGTAGGAACACACATAGGTGATGCTTGTCCACTTGGGACTACAGCCTTCTGGAAAAGAACTAAAAAAAAAATAATTTACACCAACATTAGTGAGTGGCTGAAGCTCTCCGTTATAAAACCAAAACATATGACGATGTATACATTAGCATGTGTCAGGCACAAATCACACTGAAAAAAATCAATCTCTGTGAAGTGGGCTGTGTCTAAGTCCTGTCATGGAAAGAAGTTTGTGATTTGCATGATTCAGATAGCTCAAGTTCTCTGAAGTCCTGCTAATAACATGATAATTTGATTTAGGTTTGGTTTAGCAGAGACATGTCTTGAGGACTGGAGTTGAAGAACCTTGATATAAACCACTGGCATGCAGCGTACTCTTACTCCTACAATATACAATATAGTTTGAGAAACTGTTTTTGCTCACAGAGTTTCTTTCCTCTAAACATTTAGTACAATACTGAAATACTCATGGGAGCAGCAGTTCAGCCTGAGTGGTGTAATATTGGTTCTCATCAGCCATTTATACCGCAGTAACCTCATTCTTGTATTGATTAACTGTTTGGTCTTTAAGACAAGCTTTTTCCACAGGATTCATTAATGTTTGCTTGAATCTCCACTTACCGTGCTTCTTATCTGTCAAGGATAGATTCTTAACCATACAGTGCCAGACAAATGTTCACACCTGTTAAACTTATATAACAAAGGTATGTTACAGACCAAACAAAAGCTCTATATGTTGATCAGTGATAAGTAAATTGAAGTACAATTAAAAATAAAAAATTTAAAATAATTACAATTCATTTATTTCTTTGGATTTTTTCATTAAAAAAGATTTTTCATAAATTTTTATAATTTCTATTAATTTTTTTATTTTTCGGTGTAACAACAAACATATACCGAACCGAACCGAAAACCGTGACCACGAAACCGTGAACCGAACCGAACCGTGGATTTTGTGAACCGTTCCACCCCTAATTCCTATAGAAATTACAATAAAAATCTTCACATTTTTGCAAACCTCTGCCATGGATTTAAAATCATCATCTATTTTTTCTGTACTTACAACATATTTTTCTCTAAATAAGATTAAAAAAGATTTTATACATTGTCTTACAAAATATCAGATAAGTAACATTTTTCTAATTTATAACACAAATAAAGTTGCTTTGTGTTAGTTGTGTCACTTTTCACATGCTGCTACATATAATCAGAAAAGCTTTTGTTTTTAATTTAACGGTGTATGGAATAAGACATGGTCTTGTTCAGACCGGTCAGGATTTTGGGAGCCGAGCGCCAATCAAGAAACTCTGTATCTTCATCCATAAATTCTTCAAATGTTGTCTCATGTAAATTGACATTGTATTATTAGGTACTGAAATTGTAGATGAGAAAGTATCGTAAATTGACCTCTATTTTAGCGTAGCACGCAGCAGAGATGGGCTTTTTTAATCAAAATGAAAGATAGAGAAAATAATATTTACAAAGGATGACTTGGGAATGCTCTTAAGAGGTTTGTAGGTAGCTTTAAAAAAGCCATTTCAATTTAGCACTAGGACTGTTTCATCATCCTACCTCCAACATAGGCACCAACTAGCAATTGCCTTTGCTCCGCCACAGTTTCCTCCAGTTTGCTCCTTTTCCCTGCAAAATTCTGTCTTTTAGACTGATTAATACCAAATTTAAAGTGTAATTATTTTAGTCAGAAATATTAAAGATAAAATAAATACATAAAAGAAAGGATCATGTTTACTTGTGTGTTTTATAAAATGTTTCATCTTGTTTTGCATCTCTAGAAGATTCTATAAAGGAAGAAACAATACTACATTAAAACTTTGTTGATGTTCTCACACTAGATTTTCCTGCACTGACTGTGTTTGCTGTATGAAGCTTATTAATGCTAAACAAAACATGCAGCCTAATGTAGGACTGCATAAGGAGCACTGACATTTCTAATATAGAGTAATTGGTTTAGTGGAGGTTTATAAGTTATTACATTTTTTTGGTTATTTATCTTCATCCTTCAGAATCTCAGAGGAGAAGAAGCAAGTAATTTGCATTTATTTTTTTAGCAGTCTACTCTTTGTTTTTTTTATGTTGAAAAAAAAATGAATTCAAAAGTAAGAAAATGTATTTATTCTGATTTTAATTAACCCTCTTGGGTCCCATAAGTTTTTGTGAGATGTGATATTTTAACGGATTAATTCAGATATTGAAAGAATTAACAGTTTACACTGTTTTTATGACTTGAAAATTATTTGCATGAATATGAGACAGACCTCACTTTAATCAAGATCAGGTTCGTCATTTTACAGTATTTTATAATGGCAGTGGCACAATGTTACTTTGTTTTTATCCTGTTTTTCACAAAGATGATGATGATGCTGCTCTTCCCAAAAATTACAGCTTTTTCCCCACAACAGAATCCACATGAACAGAGTGCAGGTTTTAAAGGGGGTCATTGGGTCGGTGGTTATGAAGTGTCAAGGAGACTCCCGGAAGTTCCGGGAGTCTCCTTGATATAGATAGCTTTTCACGGATTCCTGCGAGTCGAATAAATTATCCTGGATATTAGACTATGCGAGGGGGTATTTTTTTTAATGCATGTGAGAGCGTGTAGTCGACGAAACCCTGTAAGATTTTGAAATTCTCCCTGGACATTTTTTTAGGTATAAAAAGTAAGACATGTCCAGGAAAAAGATGACGTCTGGTCATCCTAACATATCAACAATTTGATGTTTCAGTGAGTAAGTGCTTGTTGCTATGATGTCTCTTTGATCAGCAGCTTTGCTCGTTGTAAACCAACCAATCAGCACACAGCTCCTCTAAATATTCATGAGCATACCGTAAAAGGAAGAAAACCTGTTGTTTTATTCTAGGGCTTTTAACCAGGCTTGCATTAGGGCACAGTAAATATGCCATTTTCAGCCCAACCAATGTTACACACTCTATTCAGAGGCCTTAAGGACCACCACCAAATACCCTATATAATCATTCTATGACCCCTTTAAGGTAAAGAAAGGATTTTTCTTTTAATATTTAAGTAATTTTATATAATTTTTCTTAACAAGGGTTTCCACATAATGGCATATATAATGTAGGTAAAAAAATAGTGTCAGCACAAGTTAACCCTCTTTGACTTGGAACAATTAGCAATACCTAGACCTAATAATTTCATGCATCTGCCACTTAGAGTAGAAACTGCTTGTACAATATCCTCTGCCTGCTCCTTTTAGTTACAGCTGAGATGACACAAGACAAAAACCTCAGTTGTCTGGACTGTTTCAATGTGAAAGACTAAACAGATCATAAAAAAACACTGCAACCAATACAACAACCCTGGACAAGTATTACAACCTAAAAATCCCTAATAGTTTGGGAGATTTTTTGCCTTTAAGAGAAGCATCCCTGATAATAAAATTCAGCCTCTTTAATAGCTGTTGTACAGTATATATGTGTCCTCATCATGGTCTGTGATGACATGATAAAACATCTGTCTTTTATGCTCTGGATGACTAGGAAGCAGTTTATTTCTCAAGCACCACTCATCAGAATGCAATCAGCCTGCAAAACCTCAAACTTTTAGACAGTGACATCCTGAATTCGTGGCTTGGACCGGGAGAAAGAATGGCTCTGTCTTCAATCACAATCCCACACGCATACAAATAGGAGAATCTGATGGAATAATGAAGGCTCTGTGTGTGTACGTGTGTGTGTTTGTGTTTTGTCTGAAGATGGAGTTAGACAAAGCCTAATCTTTTGTCCTGTCATTTCTTTTTTGACACAGCAGCCGTCTGACAGATCCCTAACACTCCAGGCCATTTTTAATCTCCTTTGTCTTTTGTGACTGAACCAGACCACTTATCCTTTGTCTTGCTTTATTAATCCAAAAATATATGTAGACCAAGAAATATTTAATGCATCGTTTAAACCCACCAGCCTTAGCATATATGTTAAGCAAGATGAAATGAGAATGCACACTGATGAGAAAAAAAATAATAATAATAACAAATCAACATTCAATACTGAGGATGGGGATAAAGAAAATGATGTAGATGTTCAGTATGTTGGGTCTCTGTGGATTTATCTTGCCTCAAACCTGTGCAATGTTTAGGTGGGCTGCAGATGTGAAATAAACATTACTCTTCTCTAACCTGTTATAACATGTTTAACCTGCTTAAAAGCCATTTTTACAAATTCCTTACTAAATGCTGTTTATAATGCAATGACTTTTTTTAATATGGCTTTATCCAGCACTTTAATTCCTATTATCTTTTTCTTGGTGTGAGTGTAATTTTTTTTTACATATTATATTATATCCATAGAATTCATCGTACCCCATAAAAAAAGTAGTAAAAATGTTCAGCTGTATGCCTTTTTTCAATTTTATGTATTAATACCCGGTTTTTATTAGCATTAATACCCGGTTTTTATTAGCTTCCTTCCTTCCTTCCTTCCTTCCTTCCTTCCTTCCTTCCTTCCTTCCTTCCTTCCTTCCTTCCATCCATAGTGTGCCTCATTAGTTATTATTATATTTTTATACCTTTACCTTCTATGTAATGTATATTAATTGCATTATATTCGTATTTGTTCTCCTTTAAGAGGTTTTACAATGTTGTTAAATTTGATTTTCAGAATTTAAAAAAATGCACTCTGTTTTTCACATTTTATTCATAAAATACCAAACCAACCAAGTCCTGTATGACTTATTTTTCAAGCCACTGTGGGGTTCCTTGAAATTGAAAGTGGACTAATTGTACCCATTATGCATTTGTCCGGAGATGACAAGCATACTGTGCTGCCTGTTGTTCATTGTGCTCTTAATGTTATTGATTGTTCATGAGCTTAATAATATCCAAGACATATCCTTTTTTATGTTCTCAGCTAGAACATTTCCATGACATTAAACTTATAAAATTTGTATTTCACAGCAATAACAGCTGAAAGAAACCATTCACTTCATCACTCCCAGTGAAACTTACCTCTTTTCTTCTTTCTCCTTCTCTCAGCTTTGACCCTCAAAAGGGCTTCTGGTGCCAACTACTAGAGGGAGGAAAGACAAAATGTTTGGGAAAAAGTAAGGGAAGGAAGTACCCCCCCATGGAACCAGAGGTAATTTAGTTCCTTATTCACGAAAATAAATGTTTTTGCTTAGGGATGAAATGTATTTTGATGTGAAGGGATGGCTAAAAAAGTAATAGAGCAAGTTTTCTTTACTGGTAGTGACAACCCACATTTCTCTCTGTCATAGTGGCAAAATATCCCAAAGGACTCAAAGCAGAGGTGGCCTCTGTAACCCCATCAGATCCAGCCAGACGCTTTAAACCTAATTAGGAGGACTTAATAAAAACCCCAGTGAAAAAGAGAGCAAGGGAGATTGGGATAAAGGGAGATAAAAGATAGAGGCAGAAAATCTAAATCCATAAATCTTTGTCCTCCCTTATGACTCCACAGAACGGCTGCAGAAGATGAATCACACATTCGCTCTCACATACAGTGGTTACATTCTGTCTCCGCACATGTGCTCACGCATGGCTCACGGCCATGCCTTCTGGTCACCTGTAATTACAAATTATTTGAGCCTCAACCGAGGAGACACAAGGAGAGGCCAAGGAGAGGCAATAGAGTGAACAGCAGGGCAGAGAGACAAGAGAGGAAAATAAATACAGGGCCTTGCACAAGTATTAACAGCCCCTGAGCTTTTTCATGATGTGCTTGTGTACTATCAGGGTTTTATGTGGCACACCAACATAAAGTGGCACGTTAATAATTCTGAGTTGGAAGGAAGAGGATTCAAGGTTTTAAAAAATATAATCAAATAAAGCCTTTTTACTCCTCTTCTTCCTGCTCTTTGATGCAACCTGATGACATTATTACTTCGACATATAATTAGTAACCATGAATTTACTCTAATTAAAATTGCTGTCTTTTTAAGACCTCAGCTGTTTGTTATAAAACATTAGTGAACAAACGTGAAGCAGCAGACATGTCAGATAGAATCTTGTACATTTTAAAGCAGGATTGGTTGTTAAACAATTTTTCAAGATTTCAACCTTTAAAAAACTGCAAGAGTAGGGAAACACTGTAAATATGGCATCTCATCAAAAGTAACAGCCTGTTAAAGAGAAAATTAAACAGATGAATTTGACTACGATCAGCAGCTAAGGTGAGACGAACTTTTCACTGGATAACTATTTCTCTTCATCACCCTGCTTGCTCTGTCCCCATTTTGAAACATGGAAGTGGCACTATCATGGCTTTTCTAGCTGGTAGGGGAAAAACTCATAGTTTTACCTTCCAGCAGTATATCGACTGTAAGCGTCAGAGCTGCTGTGGAATGATTTAGATTAATCTTGTGTTATTAAGGCTCATAAATCTGAATAAGCATATTTGATAAAATATTAAAAACAGAATATTGGAAAAAAACTGATCCATATGCAGTACCCTTTGAATAAGAACCATGAATTAAAATATTAATAGCTCAGATTTGTAAGCTTTTCTTCAATAACTGTAATCTTGCCTTTTCATACTACATGGTGTATTTTTCCTCTCCTTCTCTTCCTCTCTGCAGGCACGTGCATATCTCTCCAGGTATTACAGGGAGCACAATGTGGAGTTGTCAAAGCTGCTGCATCGGCTCGGACAGCCGCTTCCATCATGGCTGAGAGAAGAACTGCAGAAGGTCAGCACTGTGCCCATTAGGGCTCATTTTGCATATTGATTAACCTGTGGATTTTTATCTGATTTTTCTTGCCTGGCAAAAGGTTCCTTAAAGAATACTTTTAACCGAATTAAATCAGGTGAAATTAAAACTTTTCCATTCAAGGAGTTCTTGATAGAGTATATTGATGAATTAAAAGGTTTATTATCTTATTTTTTTACAATTTAGGTATAATTACTGCTCTAAGTGGGTCGCTCTGTCAGCTAAAAGTATGTTTGACTCCTTATATTCCAGTTAACGATTAATCGATCACTAAATTAGTGGACAATTATTTCAGTAGTTGATGAATCATAATTAATCCAGTTGTTTCCGCCCTTGTGCTCATCTCACCACCCTTTATAGGGAATTCAGTGAAATACTTTGAAAATAACATTTTCAAATTTTATTTTTAAATCAATTTGTAAGGGCTATTCAAGTGATCAAAAATAGTAAATTGCCCTAAAGATATAAAATTCAGTAAATATGGGGATAAATGGGGATTTTTACGAAGACTTGCGGGAAACTTGCACATGTATCTGTTTTGTTTTTGCGGTTTGGTTTTGTATTAGACTCCCCTGTTTCCAGTTTTAAGCTTGAATGTTTTTTTTGTTTTTCATTTTTAGACTTTTTTGAAGTTTGAATGTTGTGCTTCTTATCAGATGCCAGACACCACACCATGGTAACGTGGTGTAGTAGTTGTACTCTTGAGTTTCCCTACACCTGATAGAACTTCCCTGTTGATCTCCATGTGTCTGATCTATTTACCAGTTGTCTTATCACTTTCCAAAGCCTTACCTATGGTCATTAGATATGGATCACAATCTAATGAGAATATGATTCAGTTTACACCTCAGAAGGAGTTCCCTAAAATCATTAAAATAAAATACAGTTCAAAACTTAATCTACTTTCATGCTCTTTCTTGTTTGTGCCTTCTTTGTTTTCCTTATTTAGTCTTTTAAAGTACTTGTATGGAAATGTTTCTACTAAAATTCATGTCCATGTGCATTTATGCTTTTCACACACGTTTCTATGCAAATCCCAGGTGAAATTTCACTCTCTAGTATTAAAAAATATATAATTTTGTGATTAAAGTCCTTCATTTCATTTTTTTCTCCCTTTTCTCTGTCTCCCTCTCTCCAACACCTCCTTCGTTTCACCCCTTTCTGAAGGTTAGATAACATTTCAGTCCATGAGCCAGCGGTAAAGGTCAAGATATGAGCGGTAGAGAAGCGACCAGGAGCTCCTGCCCTTCTTATGTGCTGTCTGAGGCCTTTTGGTGCACGCTGAGGTGAAGCCAAGGACTTGTTTCACCAGGGAGCTGCGGTGCTGCTGGATGGAGCAGGAGGACTGATGGGATGAAGAATCATCACATGGATGGATGGATGGATGGATGGATGGATGGATGGATGGATGGATGGATGGATGGATGGATGGATGGATGGATGGATGGATGGATGGATGGATGGATGGATGGATGGATGGATGGATGGATGGATGGAGCTCTATAGAAACTGGGACTAAAACTAAGCGCCAGCTTATAGTGACAGTTAGAGCTTCAGGACACTTTGAGGATTAGGCCTGTTCTGAATGGACTCTCATGCAAACCTGCAGTTACTTTAACTCTTTCTTTTTTATTTGATTTATTCTTAAGTTATGTTACCAGAGCAGCGCTGGTCAGCTGTGTGGGATTCAGAGATTTCTTTGTACTGAGTTCTATTCTATGTTTCCCCTAAGACAAAACAATAGAAACCTTTTAATGTTTACTTTCACCTATTCTTTGTTTTATTTACATTTTAATTGTATGTTGAAAGAATAAAAAAAGCCAAGAGGAGTTGGACTCAGGGTGAGTGACAGGCTGTTACTTCTTCCTTTGTATTGTAAATCTTCTTTTTAGCAAAACAGGTTTGAAGCAGATCTGGTAGCATTGTTTACCCTGCAGTTTGTCACATGACACTTTTACGTCAAAAGGTTTGGACTGGAAATAAGTAACTGTAACCAACAGCATAATTCACTGCTGTTTCCGTGTATTAGAGTTTGATTTCAGTTCTAAGAACTGCAAAGATATGACCAAAACTAGTCTGAATTATGAGCTAAAAACTTTAAATTTAGGATATTTTTTTATGTTAGTGCAGTAACTCCAATCGGGATATGTTTTACCAGTGTCTCATTTAGGTCTAAATCCCTTTTTCCCTTTTAAAATGAGTGGCCTACAGTATGTTTAGCCTCAATTTGAATGCAAACAAACCTAAATGTCAAATACAAAACCAAACTTGAAATAAAATTATGGATATGACTGTCACCATAAAGTGTTTGTGGTGTTTTGATCAGTACACACAAGTCCCATTTGTAAGGTCATGTTTGTTAAAATGGTTAAGGATGAACAATTTTATTTCATATATAGGGTTACATGTGCGTTCTAGGACTCTATTCTGCTGGTTTATTCACCTGTTGATTCCAAAACCAACACAGAGACACACAGCAGGCTAATTACTGTCTGACAATAGATGCAAAACTTACATACCAAATATCTACACCCTTTTTAAATATTTTGTTACAATCATAAGCTGTAAGGGTTTATGTCTGGATTTTTTTTTCACCCGACCACTGCAAGTTAGCATATAATTATGAGCTGAAAAGGGACAATATTACCAATCCATGAATAGATTTTGTCCAATATGTTTTATTCTATATTTTATCTATACTTTAGGTGATACTTATACTTTCTTATTTAATCACTGAGTGCACACTAACCAGGAAGATTGTTTCTAGTTTGAAATAAGATCATTTTTTAGATAATACACAATGCTAATCAAGTATCAGTTTTTGTCTTTTCAATAATTTGCTTTTATTTCCATAAAAGATTACATTCTAAAAATGACACCCTCCTCCTTTCCTTTAATGTGAAAATTATTTTTGCTTTTAAACCAGTGAAAACCTTTTATATGCTGACCAGATTTCGCCATGTCCCCACCACTTTGAGTCTCAAGTCTTTGACCTTTGACAAACTTCCCTGCCTTCTCCCTAATCTTTTTTCTTCCCATTATAGAGTTTCTATCAGATTCATGTTGGGGCCCTACCAATTATATCTTGATTTTAAAAAATCCATTGTACCCCTTACTGCATTGTAAAGAATAAAAAAAATAAAATAAAAAAAACGGAATACATAAACTCAAACTATCACTTCGTGAAAGCAACTTTTGATTTAGATTCATGTCTAAATTATAAAGTCTAAACATCATAAAGTATGTTAAATTACATTAGTTAAACAAAGAGGTACATCATTTTCGATTGTCTCTTGTCTTAAGGCATATCTTGGTCTTTAGCAGCTTATGCAATAGGAAAATAATTATTCAATGTGAAATAAGGGGTCATTGTTTTATCTTGTTGATCTATGAGAATTTAGAAAGGTTTTACAAAAGAATTACAGCAGGAGAAGTTTTGGGATTAAAATGAATTGAAGGCAATACATGATTACCGGGGATATTTTATTATTTAAATCATATACGGTAAATACATATCACTCTAACCTGTAAAACACAAACATTAAACTAAGCTTTTTTATTTGTTTTTTTATAAAACAGACAAACAAAGAATATTGTATCTTTTTTGGATTGTTGTAATTTTATATATGGGCCACATGAGGGCAGACTTTGAGAGCTACATTTAAATTGGTTCCACTAATTGCAGTCATGAAAAAATGTTTTTTTTTTTGTTTTTTTTTTTATATATATATATATACCTTGTTGCAAAAAGATATATCTGAAAAACAAAATGAACAAAAGATCAAGTGTCTAATAACTCTCTCCACAACCATATTTGTCTCCCAGGCTCAGACAGTACAGAGAAGTGTAACATGTATAAAAACTCATAATCTCTACTCTGCATAGGCTCCTAGGTCCTGTTATATTTAACTTAAATTTAACTTGGTGAGGTTTTAGGCTATGGGAATATATTCCACTTGCATTCTGCACTATTAACATAACATTTAACAAGATTCAAATAAATAAAATCTCAGTGTTGGATACAATATCTTTGGGAAATTTAACATTTTAGTGCAGCTATAGAGTTACTGGTATATAGTTGGCTTATGTTCACATTTGCATGTTAAAAGACACAACCGGTTATTCTTGTCAACACATTTTATGACTCTCTACCGGCTCTGGGTGTGTACGTGTGTGTAAACTGTCTCTTCGCGTCACTCTGCTGTCATAAAAATCCCTAAAAAATGTTGTCCCTGCAGGTACCTGTCAATTGCTAGATCTGTGACAAACAAATGATCTAAAAGGAAACGTAACAACCACATCAGCAGGGGTGTAACGAAACCCATTATGGCTCCTTATTTACAAAACAAATCTTCGCTGACAACACATTTTACCCACGAGGAATGTTGGGTTTCAAGAGTTTTAATGTTTCAAATAACATATATGGGAAAAAGAACCTAGAATAGTTTATAACAGAGAAGAGAGGCATATCTTTTTATTTTTGAACACACCAAATGTGAACTGAAAATGACTTAGAAGGAACGGATATAAAAACAATACCTTTACTTTAAATATCTCGGGTTTGATTAAAAAGGCACCACAGATTTGAACTTATTACAAAGGTTTTCTTTATGGGAAAATGTTTCTGTGAAACAACAACAGTATATAAAGTTAACATTAAAAAGGGGCATACTGAAATTATGCATTTCTTTAATAGAAGCGTGTTAAACACTGGTAATTACAACACAAGGACTACGTCTGGCTGCCAAGAGGAAAACAATTGGAAAAACTGTTTAGTGCTTTTATAGGGAAACACTGTCTTTCTGAGTAAACATGACTCACAACAAAGTAAACTGTTTATCACTGCAAGGAAACAATAAGACATGACATAAGAGTCTTGCACAAAATTAAGACACATCTGAGAAATAAAACAAGACTGAAATGAGGCTTCTGAGCATATTTCACTGAGTATCATTCGGTTGAATTATAAAATAGGTGATCGTAGTGCAGTTTTATAAATTCATCCATAGTCAGTCCACTACATGTTTGGTCCATAAAAAATAAAAATTTTAAGATTACAATATAAGGTCACAATAAAAGTTTGCACACAAAACAGAATTTAAATAAAAACAATGATACTGTTAACACTGAGATATTCAGTTGTGATGTATTGATGAGTGTGAGTAAACTTCTGCTTTGTGCTCTAACACTTTTCATCTGAAAATCTTCCTTACATGTTTTTCATAGGCGATATGTGTTACCATGACAGCAGATTGTCGTAAGTGAAATGTATTGCTGCCTTTTTTTCTATCTGACCGGTTGAGTCCTGAGAGGTCACTACTTTCAGTTTGCCAGCCTCATCGCATTTTCTTATCACGTCCAGTTACTTTGCGGATCCACGAGTTGAAGGCGGAGACTTTGGTGTAAACACCAGGGGACTGTTGAGTCCTGCAGGCATGACCCCAAGACGTGACCCCGTAAACCACCCAGCCCCCTCCTGGGCGCTCGCACACCAACGGGCCTCCGCTGTCACCCCGGCAACTGTCCACACGCCTCTCTGACTGGACGGTCCCGGCACAGAGCATGCGGCTTGTGAAGGCGCTGTGATAATACTGCTGGCAGTGACGGCGGGGGAGAAGAGACAGGGGGGCCTGCTGCAAGGTCTTTGAGTAGGAACGTCCTGTGAAAAGGAAAAGATAGAAATGTTTTTGAGTTTTGATGGAGATTTGGGTTTAAAGGGTAATATTAGCTCAAATGCCTCAGTAGAATTATCGTCCCAAACATATGAATAGTTTTCTACTGCTACAAATGTTGATTACTTTTTCAGCTTGTGTTAATTCAAAAAGTTGCTGACAGAGATTAGCAAAAACTGAATCATTTTGTACCCAGAAGGAAATTTGTATTTTTGAACAAGTGGCAGGTGTATTGCTGTAAACTACTTTTTTCCTTAGGTTTTTGAATGCATTAAATGAAGGAAAATATTATTTGGCCTGTTTTGCCAAGTGAATTACAACCACAGCAAGCAATATCATCTCCCCCACCATCATCTCCCGGATGAACAGGAAGTTGGGATTTCTAATAAAATTTTCTTAAAACTTTTAAATCTTTAAAGTAGAACTTAAATTATTTTCAGACAGCATTTTATATACATTCTTACTGTATGCTAGTTAGTGTTGAGCAAGGGGTTATTGTTACACCAATTATTTATAAACACATGTTAATAATACTGAAAAATAATCAAACCATATATGTGGGCCACTGCTAGAGAATGTACAGGTTTCCCAAAAGTAAAAGCAATAACTACTTAATAATTACTAAATCCAATGCAGCACTGCAGATGCTAAACTAGAAAACACTACTGTAGAACTTGCATCAATCTACTATATTTTCAGCTGATACCTGTTGAAATATGAGTTAACTTTTAAGAAAATTCACTCTGTGAGCACAGAGAGGGCAGTCTGTCTGGTCATCAACTCACACATCTATAAAAAAAAAACAGTGAACATAATTGGGCTGATGTAGGGAAAAAAAATACAAATTATTGCAGAATGGAAACTTATCAGAATTTATTTTAACAACAGGCTTAAAAATTATTTTATGAAGGCGTTCAGAGCAAAGACTAGTTTGAGTTGCAAAAAATAATAGGATCAATGTTTTCAATGTATAAAAAAAAAAGAGATTGTGGAGTCAGAGAAAAAGTATTGTACCCTGAATGCGCCATTTGCGCTAACATGACAAGGTTAGAAACTAATACTTTCCCTAGAGTTTGCCTAAAAGGAGTGTGAATTTAGCCGTAAATAAATTCCAACAAGCTGTTATAGAAGTAATTGTGTTTGCCTGCAATTTATGCACATAATGCTTTTTGTAATTTCTGTTTCACATAGTGTATGAATAACAATTGAAGAAATAAACATGACTTTAATAAGATATTCAGTATGATGTATAATTATGTTGATAAACTAAACATGTTATGCCTGACCCAGAATTTGAAACTACATAAATAAACTCATACCCTGCTTTAAGGACTAGCATTGAAAATAAGAAGTAACTATAGCTAGAAACTAAACCAAGTCTTTTTCTTTTCTTAGTGGCTACATAGAGCCATTAAATATCGATGGCACCCTCAGTGTGTGTGAGTGGAAAATTGCCTGCATGTCTGATATCACGGGTGGCAGATATCCAAACATAAACAGCTGTAGTAAATAGACATGAAGCCTTGCGTCACACACTTTCTGCTAAACATCACAGACTCTAAATAGTGTGTGTCCTCCTCACTTAAAGTAGAGCAGTAAAACTATGCCACCAGCCACGCTAACATGCATGTTTTATCAGCAGGGAATCATACGGGCATTAGGATCCAAAAAGCATATGACAGTGCGGAGAACGAGGTGTTGGATGGTGAAAGCCTGACATTCTGCAGGCCTAAGTGATGAGGTCGCGGTGATTAATGACACCAGCATGTAATTTAAAGATCACTAACAGATGTGTGTCGCTGCAAGTACAATTTACCAGTGAGGTGAATTTTCTATTATTTCTGGCGTTGTAATAGAAAAAGCATATGAAATTACAGATGGTGGTTTACTTTTGGAAATCAGCCACTATAACATAATCTTTGTCCAAAATTAGAGCTTACAATTTGAAAATGACTTAATATCGCCTTGATTCCAGTATTGCTGTTTCAGATTAAGAGTTTTAAGTATATTCCCCTAAATGTTTTGTATTCAAAAGAATGTTACCAAGTAAAAGTTTTGGAAAAAATGTTTGACATATCAGGTTATGTACTAAACACTGACCTGTGTCCCCCCAGCCAGTAATGTGACAGTTGCTGGCCTGTTTGAGCACTCTCTCTTTCCTCATGGGCAGGCAGGCGGGAAGAATGTGACGGCTGAACGACACACACTCTCCTGGTGCCTGGCCCACTGCTCCCGGTGACAGGCGAACCAGAGCCAGGTCATAGTCATTGCTGTAGGAGTGGTAGTTTGGATGGAGGACAATTTGATCAACTCCATACTCCTCTTCATACTCCTCTGGCACAAGGGAGTGGTAGTCGCCCAGTCTCACTTTATACTGCTTGGTGTTGTTTCCATACCTGTAGAAGTCAAGAAAGAACCGTTTACTATTTACTTTACAACCTTAAACCTGACAATATTTTATTTGTGCTTGTAGGCAGCAGAAAAATACTACAATATACTCTGTTTTGAAATAGAGGGAAAATTATGTATGGTTTTAAAAATATGTATGATCTGCAGTCTAAAAAGTAAAAGGATGTATTTTTATTCAGTAATCCTGGTACATACAGCATGTATAATTGGATTTCTTTAGCGTTATGTCTTTAACACCTATATGCTATTATTCTAGGCTTAAAAGTTGGTGCTCAGACTGGTTCGGTGGAAAGCATCTGTCAACAGCAGTATTCAGCTGTCACAAAACTGGAATTTAGGTCGGACTTCGAATGAGCCATTCAACCTCTTACAGCTTCTAACAGGTATTTAGCCTGTGCTGCCTTGTATTTAAATTTGCTTGTCTTTCGTTCAACTTAGCCCAGCTTCCCTAGCTCTGCTGGAAAAACCAATTTTTCTCATTTTTTTGTCATGTTGCCACCACTTTTTACATCCCTATTAAGGAAAAGTGTCCCGGGGCGTGGCGGTGATGCATGCGTTAGGTACGAGACAAGGCGCTCTGGTCTTCGACCTGCCCTTTTGAGCATGCCTTTCCTCTCTCTCTAGTCTCATTTCCTGTCTGCCTACTTTCAAAAAATGACTAAAATAAAGGCCACTAGAGCCTAATGAAAGGAAAGGTATCTCTAAAACATGATGATGTCACCAACTTTAATGTTAGCGAGCAGAAGCCAAAACTAAAACTTTGCTCTCATTTAAACAAAAGCCCCATATCAAATATACCCTTTATGTATTTTATGGCAAATTCAGACAGATTTTTCTTTTAACAACAGCTGTCTTTTTCCACATCATCTACAAAATAAGAAAGAAATTCTCTACCGCAAGAGGAATAGCTGACTTGTTGATAGATCTTACTTAAACTGTTTGAAAAGTCTCTCAGTTTCTCTGGTTAATATTCCTTTTGCCTGACCTCTCAGTTTAGGTAGATGATCATGTCATGATGGGTGTTGTTGTTTTATATTTTTGGCATTTTTAGATGAAGAGTTAAATATTGCTCTGTCAAATTATTTTCCCCTGGCCTGTGTGCTGTGTTCACTGATGACTAAATAGAATCACTGATGTACTTGAACAAACCTCTGAAGTCAGATCACAGAACAGCTGCATGTATACTGATATTAAATAAGACAGAGGTGTTCTCTATTTATTGTGTGTCTTCTGAATGAAGCTGATAAAAATGAATTTTGTCAGGAATATCTGAATGAAACCTGTACAACATTTCTTGTTGTACAGGATTTTCTATTCATTTGACAATAATGATTATTTGGTTCAGTACTGGAACTGGACAAAATGTGAAAAGAGCGAGAAATCTTGTCTTCAGGCACCTGCAGTAATAACTTCTACCTTTTGAGTCAGATTGCACTGTTTTCCTGATACTCAGAGTTAAAGAAAAAGAAAATAGGAAGCAAGTAACAAAGTGAATTGTTACATTGTGCCTGTTTTGTTTTTATGTGAGTCATATTTCTGTTATCATCTTGCCAAACTGTGCTTAGCAGTCACATCATTTGCAGAAGCCAGACATCTGTGGCTTTTTCGAAATGATGTGAAGGATGGAAAAGAAATAAGAGACGAGGAGTGAAAGGAGGAGGCCTTTAGGAAGGAGCCAAGTCTCCACTTGTGTCCAGTTACACAAGGTGAAGTGTTCCCGGAAAGGTCTCTTGCCAATCTAATGTCAGTCTGTTTCTGGTTTCTGGCCGACTGCCAAAGTGCATCAAAATCTGCATACATATAAAGCCAACAGAGCAGCGATAAAGGGGGCACGATCATCTTACAAAGAAATCTACTTTCACTCAAGGCAGTTATTATTGACAGTAGCTGTTACTGTAGAGCTTGAGCTCTTTTATACTGTTGCAATCTATAAATAGATTAATGTGTTGGCCGCATGTGACCACTGACCTCAAATCATCTTTAACAGATCTACTAATGCTAGAGGTTTAATAAAAAATGTTCCTTTCAGCACAAACTAAAAATTTATATTTC
The DNA here is from genome assembly GCF_000732505.1 of Cyprinodon variegatus. Taxonomy (NCBI): domain Eukaryota; kingdom Metazoa; phylum Chordata; class Actinopteri; order Cyprinodontiformes; family Cyprinodontidae; genus Cyprinodon; species Cyprinodon variegatus. The sequence goes on from NW_015150585.1 coordinate 1,375,646, forward strand.
GCTTTTTCTATTGACCGTGCTTACAAAGTTGTGTTTATTTTATGTGTTAACATTAGTTTATCACGACAGTTACCACTTACATATATAGTTCTTTGAGGGCTGAAGGTTCCTTTTTCAGTCATTGCACACTCTAGCTTGCATGCTGCAAATGAAAGTTATAGGCTGTCATTTGCTTGACAAATGAAAGAGGGACATGTATTCAACAACAACTAAGGGAAATAGATTCAAAGGTTTGACCTTTGCAGACCAGTGAAATACTAATTTAAAAGCCAGAGAAAGAAAGCTAGAGACAAAAATATGATCAAATACAACAAAATAGTGTGGCAAGGGCCCGCGGATGAGGTTGCCGAGGTCTTCACCTCTGGCTGCTGCCCAATCCTCATTGCACCGGTTCCTCATGGTTCCCCCTGCAGGTGGTGGGCCCACTTGGGGATGGCCTCGCATCGCTCCTTCGGGCTGGGCCCGGCCGGGTCCCACGAGGAAGAACCCGACCACCAGGCGCTCGCCGACGAACCCCAACTCCAGGCCTGGCTCCAGGGTGGGGTCCCGGCTCCGCCGTGCCGGGCGAAGTCAGGTGTCTCGATGTGGTCCTTGTCATAAGGGTGTTTGAACCGCTCTTCGTCTGAGCTGTCACCCAGAGCCTGTTTGCCTTGGGAGACCCTACCAGGGGCATTTAGCCTCTGGGATCACCCAGGCACTGCAACCCCTCCACCACGTTAAGGTGGCGGTTCAAGGAGGGGTTCAGGGTGAGGAGCTCGGTCATTCGGGAAAGGCTCAGTGTAGAGCCGGTTCTCATCCACATCGAGGGGGGGTCAGTTAAGGTGGCTCAGACATCTTTTTCGGATGCCCCCTGGACGCCTCCCTCGGGAGGTGTTCCAGGCACGTCCCACCGGGAAGAGGCCCAGCGGACGACCCAGGACACGCTGGAGAGACTATGTCTCTCGGCTGGCCTGGGAGCGTCTAGGGCTTCCCCCAACTGAGCTGGAGGAGGTGTCTGCGGAGAGGGAAGTCTGGGAGACTCTGCTTAGTCTACTGCCCCCGCAATAAAGCGGAAGACGACGACATAGTATGGCATTAGAGGAGGATAGCTTCCAGTAGGTAGCTAGTCCATTAAACTTGCTAATGTTGGTGAATGCAACACAGTGTCTTCTAAAATTATAGTTACCCCTTGACACAGATTTTGTCACGTCGCCACCAGTGTTTTGTCATGTCCTCACCAGTGTTTCAGTCTCTGTTAATAAAAAGTATCCCCACAGCATGGTGCTGCCACCATCAGGAAATTGTGATTAGGGCTGCAGTGGCATTGGATGAAGGAGTTTGCCCAACCTGGTGGTTATCAGTTCAAACCCCGGCTTTCAGTGTTGTTGTGTCCTTGGGCAAGACGCTTCACCTGCATTGCCTACTGATGGTGGTCGGAGGGACTGGTGGCGCCAGTGTACGACAGCCTCGCTTCTGTCAGTGAGCCCCAGGCACATTCACTCACATCAATATCTGAGTAAATGACTAAATGTAGTCCTCTTGACCTGAAAAACTGTTATATATGTACAGGCCATTTACCATTTCCCACACATGAGATATGATGTTATTAAATCAAAAGACCCTATTTTGGCCTTTGAGCTCTAGAGCTTGCATATTGGAAATTAATCTGTCATAGCAAGGACTGAAAGCTTTGAGCATGAAGAGAGACAGGACAGACAAAATGCCCCAAAGGATTTTACTTTAAAAGGTAATTACAAAATTTTAAAGTACAAAAGTTCTTGTTGAGCTGAAAAGAGGGGTTTTAATAACCAACTGAAGGTTGTTATTGTGGTCATGTATTTTAGAACCTACACCACCACTACCTAATCCTCTTAATCACAGACACGCTTCTATAATTATAACAATAACAAGGGAAGGATTTTCAAAACTATTTTCAAGATCAAACATTTGGAACTTGTCTTTGTCATAATATCTACAAAGGCATCTAAACACCTCACTTGATTTGGTAAGGCTGAATCGTATTATGCCTGGTATTTAGATCTGCTTTTACCTGCCTAGCAGAGATGCATAAATGAAAGATATGACAATGCCCTATCAGTGTTGAATGCATTCCATGACATAATAACAGTGTCCGTCCAGTCTATGAATGATTTGGCAATTATAAAGGTATCTACTACAAAAAGCAATGCCTAAGGCACGGAAATGAGTGACCGGTTTAGTTATTTCAAACACAAATGGTTATGGTATAATTATATGAGGCCAATTTAGTTTAACTCCTCTGTAAACTTTATTAGGACAGTGATAATAGCCTAACCAAACTAGTTAATGAGTCACTTCAGGAAAAGGAAAGAGGACATTGCAAAGAGTGAGTGCTATTGTATCATTAAATTCTCCTTAAATCTACCCTTTATCCCTTTTAGGCACCTCTGGTAAAGATATATAAAACAACTTTATGACTTTTTGCAGTCCAAATAAAAAAAAAAAAGTTAAAAAACAATCCACTGGACTTTGAAGATGACTTATTGCAATAGACGTATTACTGTAGAGCAAGGCTAAACAATTAAAAATCCGAATAAAGAAATTCAACAACCAGTAAAGGTCCAGAGACATTTTTAATTATAATCTGTTACTTTAAAATAATTTAACACTGAAATAAAATGAGATTTTTATGGATCCATGTTATACACTGAAAAAGAACATTTTTCAATTTTAAAATCCGAAGTGTTTTTTTTAAGGAAAGAATAATCTTTCAGATTGGTCTAAAGACAATTTCACATATTTTATAAAACACCTGAACTGACCATTTATTGTATTCATTTCTTTTTTATGGCTTAATGAGAGCAGTGGGCTTTAGGCTGACCTGCAAGGCTTTACACCTGCGTTTGAATGGAGACAAAGCCATTCTCAAGCACATATCAAGGTGCTCATTTTGAGCCTGGATCGATATTTATTTTTGATTATGTTCATGGTGGAGAATCCTGCTTCACAGCAGTAGGTTCAGCCAAACATACTCAAAATGTGGGCTCATCTTTAAACACGCCATTTCCCTTTTCTTTCACCAGTTCACCGCAATTCTTGCAGCAGTCCAAACTTTCTTTCACTTTTCTTATCTTCTCCTTCTTTCCCACCACCCGGCTTGCCACAGGTTTGCCTCCTGTATCTAAAAGTAGCTAGCTGTAGCACCCCTGACCGACAAAGCTCATTGGCAAATTGGCATCACATGCAGCCTGGTCCCGGAGGGCTTTACCGTACGAACAGGAGAAGTGGCACGAGTGAAATTAGACACCGCCATCTGACAACATGCCGTAATTTATAAATGTTTAAAATCAGATTGGGTCCGGATTAGCGAGCAGGTGGGACCGGTCCAGTCCGCTAATCCGTGACCTCTGCAGTAGAGTAATGTCACAATGAATACGTATTTAGAAAAACCCAACAATTGAAGCGTGTTTATTTACAGTGTAGCCATTAAGTAGCCATAACTCAGAACATTTTTCAATCTAATTAAATTTCTCAAATTTTCTCACATTAAACTCCATTATGTATATGTGAGTAAATGATTTTTAAAATTTATTAAGTCATATTGTGAAATTCTTCGCAGTTTTTCATTCATATTTTGTTGATCCACCTTTGGCAGCCATTACAGCCACAATATTTTTCAAATATGATGCCACAAGCTCAGTAGATCCCTTTTTAGACAATTTTCACCCAGAATCAGGTTTGATTTCTGGTTTGGCCACTTCAGGACATTCACACACTGGTCACTCCGTTTCAGGTCTCACCTGTGTGCTTTTGGGTCTTGCCCCAGTCAGAGATCAAGAGAACCCCTTAGCAGGTTTTCTTCCATGGTGTCTCTGTACATTGCTGCATTCAGTTTTCTCTGTATCCTTACTACTCTGCTATTCTGGCTGCTGAAAAACCTCCCAAAAGCATGATGGTTCTACTACCATGCTTTACTGTAGGCATGGTATTGGCCGGGTAATAAGTGGTGCCTTGCTCCTCCAAATATGATACACCAAGGACTTCAATCTTCATCCCAACAGAGGACCTAGTTTCTCTTGGTCTGATGTTTTTTTTTGTTTTTTTTTTATTAAGTAGTAGCTTTTATCAAGCCACTATACAGTACAGACCTGACTGGTGGATTGTTGCAAAGACAAGGGGTGTTCTCTTTCCACAAGGGAATGCTGGGACTCTGACAGAGTGACCATGGGGTTCTTGGTCACCTCCCTCACTAACGCCCTCAGTTTAGATGGCCAGGCAGTTCTAGAGAGAACCCAGATGGTTTAAAATGTCTTCCATTTACTAATGATGAAGTCAACGGAGATCTTTGGGACCCTCAGTAATAAATTCTCTGTATCCTTCTTCAGATTTGTGCCTCAAGACATTCCTGCATCAAAGGATTAAAGGTTTTTGATCTTATGCTTGGTGTTTGCATTTTGACATCCAATGTCAGCTGTAAAACCTTATATAGACAGGTGTGTTGGGATTATTTTTTGTTATTCATGTGTGCGCTTTTTAAACCCTAATATTACCGGTACCTACCTGTTAAGTATAGTAGACATATCACATCGTTTTTCTAAGCATGGTTTAACACTATATAGAGGCAAATTCACAGACAGATAATAATTCTTCACAGAGAAAACTCTGGTAGTCTGCATCGGGTTGTCATTGATCTAAGAACACTGTCTAATATCATAACAAGGCTGGAGCCAGTGATGTCTCATCTTTTACAAACAATATGTGTGATGTAATCATGAGACGATGTTGCTGGCTCTGAAAGAGCAGACCAATAAAAAAGCTTCTTTTAACTGTTATTCAAGGCCCTCTCTGATGAAGCGAGCCCGGTAGGCTTACAGCATGTAATCCTGAGCCATTTCTATGGTCCAAGTAAAATGAAATTCGGGTAAACCTGCAGTCTTGTTTTATATTGGAAACGGTTATTTAAAGTGGTTGTTACCAGTGATTGCTACCAGGATGAGGACTGGAAGGAAAGCTCCAAGCTGCTACCATCTCCAGGGGGCTGTGGCTTTCATTACAGGTATGCACCTTTCCTAATTATGTTCAGTCAACTACATGTATCACAGGTCTACTCCATTTAGACTAGAAATACTTCAAGAAAGATCAGTAGAATACATAGAAAACAATGGGTTCTATTGTAAATAAATATGCGAAATAAATATTCTTTTTACATTGTCATAACAGGGTATTGTGTGTGAATTTTGTGGAGACAGATCATTTTAATATCACTGAGAACAAGGCAGTTAAATCACTAAATATGAAACTGGGCAGGGTTCCTAATGCATTCTGGATGCAGCATATACAGTGGGAAAGATAATACCACATGAAAAACAGGAATATTAACCAACTCCACAAGTGCAGCCAATACGTCCCACATCCAGTATCTAAATAATATAAGGCAATTGAAGCATTAAGCTGTTCTGAGCATTGATTAACTTTGAATTACGTTTTTAGAAAAATGGTCTAGTTCTCCCTGTTTAAAATGGGAACGATAAAAGAACATAAATTCTCAGCTAAACCTGCTTACATTTACAGTCAAAATGATACATTGCAGACATAAATTGTCATACTGCTTGCTGTTTCTCTTTTAACATTTGTTATCATCAATCTGTTTATTTTTAAATAAGGAATCAGAATCCGAATCGCTTTATTAAAGGAAGGTGAGACAAAGTGGTCTTTAATTTCTGTCTCTCAAAACCAAGCAAATAAAAACTGTGATGTGCACTTGCTTGTTGTTCTTTAGTAGAAAGGTGTGGATCTCTGCATCTCCTCTAGACTTAGTCTTGTTCTTTGTTCACATCCCTAAACAACTTAGTAGGATAACATTAAATAAGATAATTTAGATACCTTTAGTGTTATAAATGTACCTCACCCTATTGTACATTTGCTCTTAATCAGGCATCCCCAAACTCGGTCCTCAAGGCCCCCTGTCCTGCAGGTTTTAGATTTTTCCCTGCTTCAGCACAGCTGGTTATAATGATTGCAGTAGACCAAAAGCCTGTTAATCAGCTTTCAATTAAAATCAGCTGTGCTGGAGCAAGGAAACCTCTGAAACCTGCAGGACAGGGGGCCTTGAGGACCGAGTTTGGGGACGCCTGCTCTTAATAATACATTTTTTTTTCTCAAATAAACCTGTAAGGCCTTCATATAACACGCCTTTTTTACTACTTACTTGACTTCTAAAAGCAATAGGTGCTACTAATCATATTTAGGATGTTTTAGATTACACGGCTGATATGTATTGCATGTATATATTATTCTCTCTCTATTTCAGGCTGTAGTTTCATCATAACAAGAGGTGAAAAGGGTAAAGTAATTAGCATACTTTGCAAGGTACTTCAATTAAAAAAATTAAGCATTATGAATAAGGCTGGATTGCACCTTGGAGCAGTTGGATTTTTTCATTGCACAGTAGTAAAACATAACAATACATGTAAGCTTTGAATTGAAGAAAGTGGTTATTTGGCCAGAAGAATCAGTGTCTTGCATGCCTGGTCGATATATGGTCACCTAACCTTTCAGTCCCTGCTTTTTCCTCTCTGGTGTTATCTTTATAAAAAGATGAGTCGTGTAAAGTAAAACTGTGAGTTTTTTCACCTCCTAAATAAACATTTCGTGGTCCATGGTGTCTTATGACATGAGATTCTTTGGTGGCTCTGAGCTGAGGCCGCAAGTAATGTAGTGCACATGTAGCACATTAGTGACCGTATATCGTGATATACGTACTATTATGCCTAAATCTGGCAATAGTATTTATTTTTTCATATAGAAAGTAAAAGTTTCCATATTAAAAGTATGCATCTGGCAGTCATACTAATTCCAGAAGGAAACTTCAGTAAAATATGTCTTCCTCTTTAAAATGGGGAAAAAATCAGGATTTATAGTGGTGGAGCGTCTGACACATGTGGCAAGTTGTGGTTCTACGATTAATGGCAAGGAGTGAAATCTAAACCTAGTAACGATATTTCTCCTGCAGCAGGTACAGCTTAACATGTACTATAAACATTAATGCTGACTGAATGGTTCAAATTTCTCCAACCTCATCATCTGCTTGAGTATGTGTTCACTGATTAATTTCATGTTTCTGCCACCATACAAAGGCCCCAAGCGACATGTAACCCTACGTCTTGTTACCTGCACAAAGCTACAGGCAGAGCACCACCTGTAACGGTATGCATCAACCTGATTCAATGTATGCCGTAATAGTTTCATTAATTTAACTTAAATTACATGTAGTACTTTAGCAGAAAACAGCACATGTCATAAAGTGTTTGTTTCTGACCTTTTGAAGCAGTGCGCTGAGGTCAGGACCCAGCAGGTGTCAATGAGCGTTCCACCACACACCAGCCTCCCATCTCCTCGAGACCCTCGCAAACGAATGGCAGCCTGCCATGGCCAGCCACCCCTTTAAACACAAACATGCACAAAAACAGTCCCCTGTCACATCCAGAGCAGCTTACAGAGTAAAAGGAAGAACAAGAAATTCATAGTGTTGCATTTAAGATGAGCTGTGTTCCATTTAGGCCATGCAACAAATTAGAATGAAATCACGCATGTGGTTGCTGCACACAGATATGTAAACAGAAACCATAAACAGAAGGACTTTATAGCAACATGAGCGCATGATTTATGCTTTTCTGGGGAGAAACACTAACATCCCTTTCAGACAGAGGTCACAAGAGGCAATGTGAGGCATAAACATGCAATCATGAACCACACTTACAAAAAGGACAGATGAGGCAGAAATGATCAATCACTGAGCCATTTGCAGGAATAATTTACATTTATCTTCAACATTTAGCAACATCAACTACTGGCTGATGTCCTTTATTTTGAAAAACATTTACTTGGTCTTTACAACTTGCTCTCAAAAAAATTTTTTCATCATCTTATTTGCTTCAAAGTTACATTTATTTTAAACAGGTGAATAAAAATATTGTGTGGTGATTATTTAGATTAAAGCTGGAAAAAATATAACTTATAAGAAAGTAAAGGTAAATGGCGAGGTTTTTAAACAATGTCTGTTTGACTGTCTGAATGACTGAATTTTTATTCTTATTGAAACTTTTGTAATAACATGTGATAACATGTATGATAAACAAACATTTACCCTCAAAAGGCTAAAGGTTCTGAAACTTCATGTTCTGAAGGTTTAGCTCACATAAGGATGAGGGCCTAAAACCAAGAAAAAAAACAATTAACTGATAGTAACTGCTTACAGCTTCCTAGCAGAAGAAAATCCTCATCCAATTTAATTCAAAAAACAAGTTTTCCTAAAGTGCACAATATCAAGATATATGTTGAATAGATTTAGCCTAAATTCAAATTAATAGTGATTTGATTTTGTTGGTATTGACATTCTGTTTGACTCTGATCTGATCTAAATTGGAATCAGGCTTTTCAGAATAATTCATGGAAATATATATTTTTTCTTCTATTTGTTAAAGTTTAAAGATTCAAGATGTTTTTTATTTTTATTTTGTTGCCTTAACCAGATGCACATTTGATGCACACAAGTCTAGGCTGGATGGCAAGAAGCCACTGAATTAGACCTTTACATTTTTTAGCGTTTTTCCATTGGATCAGTGTTTGTGTTCTTAACTTCCTTTTTGTTTATTTTTCTGACAAATTGGGTTATATCATCAGGGATAGAAACAGGGGAAAAAAGGAGAAAGTGTACCAATCCCTAACAACAGTTTAACGGAGAATCCACTTAATATTGGGCATTTTGAAAACAGGGGGAGTACAAACTAGATTAAAATAGCCTCTTCTGATTTCATTCTTCTTTTAAGTTACTGAATGAAAAATATTTGGGATGTCTAAACATGTTTCAATACTTCTATCTCGTTTTTCCAGAATCCAGAACTGGAAAAGGATTAAAAGTATTTCCAGACGTCTGCATGATAAAGATAAAGAAAAAAACATCTGCTTTACACCATGTTTGTCATGCTTATTTTATCTTAAATGACAAAAAGAAATTCAAGCAAATAACTTTTTGTCACTGCAAAACATGTTATTTAAAAATTAACAGAGATAAAATTCAGGTGTATCGTCTAAAACCCAGAGCTGGAGACATGCTCCACCTTTAAATCAGCTGGCAACCATTTGCAACATGTAGAGTTAAAATGTGGTCATTTCCTCTGACTGCTTCTCTTTGTTCTGTTATTAATAACATCTGTCCCCTCCATCTCACCTCAGTGAGTTTTCTCCTCCTATGATCCGGCGCTGGCGAGTGTGTATGAGGCGCAGACCGCAAATTGAGCTGACAGGATCTGAGAGAGACAAAAGAGGAGCCACCGGTCATGTGTTTGAGAGAATGCGTGGAAAGGTGATGATTGCCATACCATAAACTTCAGCTTCGATTTTCCTCTTGTTAAATATTTAGACAAGTTAAAAAATATGAGGTTTGAAATTTACCTTTGAGTAAAACATACAAGGCTGAAATCCATTAGAAATAATGTATTAGAACTCCATTTTAGAGCATAATGGATGTTAAAGTGTAGGCAGTGAGACAAAACATTGTTTTGGCATATGTTTAAACTGGAAGAAATTTGCATTTTTGTGCAAATCAACTTTTCTCTGAGTTAGGCAGGATGAAGAGGAAAAAAGTTTGACCATTGTACCATCTGGAGATATACTATAGGGCCTTGCAAAAGTATTTTACCTCCTGAACTTTTTCGCATTTATTGAAGTTGCAACCACAACTTAAATTTATTGGTGTTTAATGTGATAGAGCTGCAAAAAAATAAAAACAAAAAAGAAAAGAAAAAAAACAGCCTGCCACATTAAGCACTGTTGAATCCATTGTCAGTTATCTAACTAGTGAAAAGAGTATGGCACCATTGCAAAACTTATTGAAAAAAAAATTAATAAGAGATTATGCCAGAAGGCTCATGGCAGAATCTGTTGACAAGACAAATAGTAGCCATGATCTCCACCTGGCGAGCCCAAATATAAGTCATATGTTCATTGAAAAACTTCCTTCTGTGATGAAACCAAAACTGAACTTTATGGCCAACACTTAAAAGCTGTGGAAAACTTCATTTATAAGTGCAGTGAATATTATTCTGGAAAATGTCTACTATTCAGGTCTCAGGTAAATGCATAGCATACATTTTAGGATTTCATCCTGAATGACTGTGACAGTTATGAAAAACTTTGTTGGCCTATCACATTAAATCCTCATAAATTACAATGAGAACTGTAATGACGTATTGCACACTCACTTAAAACAACTTAATATGCTAATAAAGACAGCTGACTCCTCTTAAAAAGCTGTGCAAAGAAAATCCTTCATAAAATGTAAAAAGTACATTAGGGAACCTATAAACTTTTTTTTAATGAAACTGCTGTACAACAGAACCACTCAATTAGGTATTTATGAATTGAACTGAATTGAATTATTGGGAATTAAGAATCAGGAAAATTGTCCCTTTCTTTGCTCTACATATTCTTAAGAAGCTCCAGATTTGGTAAAGCACTTCACCTAGTTAGATTTCTTCCGCCATGTGTTTCTTATTTCTGTGTTTACTGCACAAGAAACACAGCGTTCTACAAACACATTAAAGTTTTCTGTATAATTCTTCACATAAAAGAAATGTAGTTTGTTTACTCTTTGCCTGACCTTTAACCTCTCGGTTGCTGTGTTGTGATTCTCCATAGTCACAGATGACCCCGGCGTCCTCACTGTGGCGGCAGTTGTGCGTGCCAGGCCTCTGTTTGATGCAGTCCGCCAAAGAATGTTCCTCGCCATTACAGTTGACATTGTCGACGTGGATGGGGCCAGTCCCTTCTCCAAAGTATGCCATTACACGCGCCTTTGCCTCACCACTGCAGTGAAGAGACTTCAGATATAATAGGAGCTTTTCAACCAACAACAATAATTTTGATAAATCAATAAAAGAAGCTTGGAGCTGATGACACATTCAGTTGGACGCTATTGTGTGACATTCCTAGGTTTTGATGCAAACCAGTTTTAACACTGAAAATTTGATATACTATACTTTTTGCATCCGAAGCCTATAAGCTGTGGTTATGAATGCATAGGCTGTAACTGTGATTTTAATTAAGATTGAAGAGATAGCTGAAGGAGATTGTCTTATATTGCGTCCCTGGAGTTGGTGGGTGACAAGTTCTGTAACCCCAGTCATCCATTGGGGATCCCATGTCTCTTAGTAAGTCATCTAGTATTGAATGTGTGTCTCTGAGAGCTCCCTGAGCAATACTTAGCATGCTGAGGGTAAACCTCCACATCACTTGGAAGTAAGCCTAGAAACTGACATCATGCCTCTTTAGAGTGTCTCTCTAACCACACACACATGTGTAACTGGTAAAGTACAATAAAATCTGCTTTTGATGGAAAATCCATTCTACCCATTGACCAATGTGGATACTTTCCTTTGCAGTATGCACCTATGTTAGAACATCTGTTTAAGATGTTGAATGGGGAAGTGAATGATGAGATGATATGAAAAGTGGTGGTTCTAAAACTTTAATAACATCCTCCAACCAAAAGGGAAAAAATCCCTCTATTATCAAAAACAATAGGTTTCTGCTCTATTTTTGAGCATGTTATACAAAGTTTATCAAATGATTTAAATTGTAGTTTTAAGGAATATAATAAAAAGAAAATGCAAAAGTCACTATTTTTTTTATGACATCATAAGACCATCCAAAGACAGAGCTTGAAGTTCTAGTACTTTTTATAGCAGTACATACATTTTTTTTAAACTCCAATCAGTTAAAGCAATACAAAATTAAACAAAATTACAATTAAAAAAAAGTAAAAGCCTTTCCACATTTGAAACAATTTACTTCACATTAGACTACAGCTTTATATTGACAGCGTCATTGCCTTCAGAGCTACTTTGTTTGCCTTATGGGAAATGTCATGTAATAAGCTGTTACCACACCCAGCATGCGAAAAAAATAAATTAGATCCTGATATGGTTGTTATACACCTTAAACCAGCCTTATGGCTTTAATTCTTCCACAGTTATGTTCTCCAGATGTAGCATCAGAGAAGTATGTGTCATAGAAGAGAATGACGCTGGGGGACAGTCTTATTTTGAAGTCATGAAAAACAAAAAATCTAGTTTTGTTTCAATTAAATATGCAGAAAACTTATCATCAATCAGCAGGTTAAACAAGCAGTTATAAGGTTTAGGTCACAGTTTTTAGCATTAGTAAAAAGTCAGAAAAAAACAATGAAAATGTCAATTTTTATTATTTTTTTTATGTAAATGGTTTTCCTTCACTCAGCCTGCATGGGATATGGAAACAAATAAAAATTCCAGACATGAGAGGAACATAAGACACAGGCCAGGTCTTAAAGGTGTTGATTGATTGAGCAAAAGGAGGAGGCAGTCTGGATTCACTTAGCGGAGCCTAATGTAAAGAGTGATCTCGTTCAAAAGCCACAACTTCAAACTTAAGTTCTTCTCCAGAATTTGACCTAATTTTCAACATCCTGAGCTTGACCACAACTGCATATAAAATATTTAAAAGAGATTATTAAAGAATTTGGAGAATCATTAAAGGCAAGCATATCTTGTTGCAACATGTGCTGTTTACATTTAATATGCATTGACTTCAGCAAAATTTCAATCCAGTTACACTGCTAGAGCATTTTCTCTCATTACTGATGATCTGAATTATTGCCACGTACACAAGAAAAAAAGAAAAGAAAATAATATAAAAAGTTGTTTTCTTCATTTGTTGGGCAGCTTTAACATCTAAAGTTGTGTTTTATATTCCTGCAGTAGATATTGTCACTATATAGTGCACTCACTGAGGTTGTACATTACAATGGTCAAAATAATCCTACATTTGCTGCAGTTAGAACTTTAGGCCTGATATGTTCATTGTAACATTAGTATACTAATCCTAATGTTTGCATAAGTGTTAAAAAGGGTCTCAGATTTGAGAGGGTCTGGCTGCAGACCTGCACTGTCAGGATGCTTTGTTGAAGACCTGCACAATGTGGTCTCCTGCACTGTCAGGACCAGAAGTTTATTCTGGACGTTTTATTCTGAACCTTCAGGAATTGCGTGCAGCACATGTGTGCTACCTGAATTTATTAGAAGAAGAAGACATATATTTTGCAAGGTGACTGCTCACTTAAATGCACCTTTTCCCTACTCTTCCCAATCTAAGTAACAAGAAAACAGTGTTTTGTCATATACTTTTTGGGTGATTTTCTTTTACTTATTAAAAAATTATCTGTCTCCTACAGACATATTTTTCAATTGCTACTCCTGCTTGAACTTTAGTTCAACTCTGCACATCATGCTGTGAAATCTGCTGTTCCCGACAATTAAAACACTTCCAAGAAAATAAATAAACAGTTGAAAGTTTGTTTTCTACCTACTGTTTTCTCTGGTGCCAAGGGGAAAAAAAGTTATTGGCTATGTTGGTCATGTATCTAGGTATTCAGTAATTCACTGTGAGTAAACAAAGCTTAGATAATTTTAAATCACACACCCTCCTCTGGCACATCTAGTTGGGCCAACAGCAAATGGTAAATGGACTGTACTTATATAGCGTTTTTTCACATCATTTGACCAAAGCGCTTTAAACTAAATTTAGACACACTGACATACTGATGATGCAAGCTACATTTTAGCCACAGCTCCCCTGGGGCTCACTAACAGAAGCGAGTCTGCTGTACATTGGCGCCACCAGTGAAGGTAAGAACATATCCAGAGAATACTAGAAGAATAAAGACTATATGATCTAATACTTGCAACAGAGATAAGAGATGTCATTAGAAATTAACTGAGGTAATTTTGGTATTTTGACGATTTCTTTTTTTAACGATGTTCAATTGAACTGATTATATACAAAATTATTAAACACATGAATAGATAAAGAATTCTATATTAAAAATCCACGAAATAAACACGGGAACATCAAATAGTTCCAGTATACTAGCTTCATCATATTTTTCTTTTACTTTGAAAGGCTTTGAATAAACTTCTGGATCTGACAGTGCAGGAGACATCACAGTGCAGGTCTGCAACGAAGGGTCCTAACTCTCAATTTTGTTCATTTATAGGTTTTTGAAGTAGAAAATTTTTAAAAGGTTTCTGAATTAAGAATGCCTATATTTGTATTATCGGTACAGAGGCTCCACTTTGTGATATAGCTTTTATGTTTTGATATTTATCTTATGTATTAAAGATTTATAAAGCCATAACTAATCTGCATTGCTGTTGGTAGTTTTGAACAGTAAAATAAAACTAGTAGTAGACAAAAGGAGGTTTTTCTTTAACTGAGTGGAGACAAAAAGAATATTTCAAATGTGCTATAGAAAATGTTTCCAACTCTTATGTAATCAAATTGATCAATGTTATGAATCGATTTTACCTGATAGTGAAATACCTGCGATTTCTTATTGTGGTACTTGCAATTTTTACCTGGAAAAACAATTTATATTAAACTTTTTTTTAAAACTAATTGCAGCAGGAAATCCCAGACTACCTGGCTGGCTTCAGTGAGCTTTTACACTGGGGACTCCCTTTTAGGACTGAAATAATTAATGGCATTAATTTGATTAATCGATTATTGAAATAATCGGCAACTAATTTTGCAATTGATTAATCGTTAACTGGAGTATAGAGACTTTAAAACATGCCTTAAGCTGATAGAATGACCCACTTAGAGCAGTGATTATATCAAGATTGTAAAAAAATATGTTGCCCTGCGATGGACTGGCGACCTGTACAGGGTGTACCCCGCCTCTCGCCCATAGACTGCTGGAGATAGGCACCAGCACCCATTGCGACCCCACTTGGGACAAGCGTGTCAAATAATGGATTGATGTAAAAAAAATACATTTACATTTTGGATTGAAGATTAAAAAAGAATTCTGTTTGTCAAAATGCATTATCCAGAATTCTTCAAGTGAAAAAGTTTAAGTTTCCCCTGGTTCAATTTCGTAATAAGTCTTCTTTAAACAATTTTTGGCTATCCGATTATGAATCAGCTCATAAAAGATATAATCAACAGATTAATCGATTTGCAAAATAAGTTGCAACCCTCCCTCCCTTGCCTGTATTGGGGGGGGTCTGCTGCTCCAAACAAATATATTTAAATAGGATTATAATCCTGATAAAGTGACGGTTGCTCTTTGATGGTGTACTTTCTCACTTAAAAACATGTTCAAACTACTTTTTTTTCCAACTCATTAAAGCAAATAAATCCAAAACACTCTTTGAACTGCAAGTAAAAGAACAGAGCAGCTTAACAACCGGGGCACCGAGCATCCAGAGTATCCAGCATTCCTCATTAAGAGTGTTTGACTTCAAAATGTCCAAGTAGAGCTGTTGGACCAATATTATTGATGCTCAAAATGCATTTGGAAGTCAGGAGCTTTTGAAAATAGCATTTTCATAAACACTGACTGCCCTGGTGGCCTGAACCCCTCAGCTACAGAGCCACAAAATATCTGAAGAGGTGGGTAGTATCGTACAATATCTAATAAATATAATGCTAGATAGTTACAGTAGCTTTTTTGCTACAAATTGTTATTTTTTATCAAAGTCAGTGAAGTGTAAGTCTGCCTCTTAAACAAACCATTTTTTAATTGCTGGCAAAGGTTACAACATATTGTACTAATAACTACAACAACTTTGTGAAGTCTGCATCAGTTCTTCATCCTTGCTTTTGTTGGAGGTCATGCTACTAAATAAACATGTTTACCATAATCCCTCTGGTGAAAGGAGGAGAACAGAGCTGCGAGACTGCCACAGGATTGGTGGCACAAAAAGTTGCAAATATGGTTTTCCAGCAAGTCACGGGGGGTGGGGGGTGGGGGGGGTTGGACCACTAAATCATCTCATAAACAGTATATTACCATGAGGCGACGGTGGCATCGGATGAAGGAGTTTGCCCTACAACTGGAGGGTTGTCAGTTCAAGCTCTGGCTTTCAGTGTCATTATGTCCTTGGGTAAGACACTTCACCCTCAATGCCGACTGATGATGGTCGGAAGGCCCTGTCAGTGAGCCCAAGGGCAGCTGTCGCTACAATGTAACTTGCCACTATCAGTGTGTGGGTGTGTGCAAGAATGGGTGAATAACTGAAGTCTTCTGACATGAAAAAGCACTATATAAGTACAGGCCATTTAGCTTTACAGGGATATATTTGGTAGAAAAGTCCCTAATTGCTGCTTTAAATGCCAAAAAAATGTACAATGTCAATTAGGAATGTTATAAATTTACAATGTATTATAATAAATATTTATACAATGATTCAAGTTACTATACATTCTAAGTCAGTCAAACCTCATTTAAATTTAGTCCATCAATTTTAATCCAGACCACTTTAAATACAAGTTAGATTTTTCAGTGAAATTGAATTGACAATTCAACACAAATTATTGGAAAAATCTGTGACAAAGAACCACTGCAGCTTGCATCCAATCTTGAATTTACAGCTTGGTCAGATGATTGTTGCTACATTGGTTCACGTTTGCTGTGTAATGCAATAATCAAAAGGTTGCTTCTTTGAAAACTGGTTGGAAACTGCTGTGAAGGGTCTGTAAACAATGCAGTGTTTCTTTGAGTACTGTTTGCCCAACACAAACAGTTTACTGACTGCCAGTCTGATGTATGGCGGCAGGTAAATCGTTAAACTTAGCATTTACAATTGCAAAGAACAGCTGCTTTGCTCCTCTTTCACACCAATATATGTTAGATTAGGTTGAAAACATTTAAGGTAAAGGAATATTTTCAAAGAGTTTTTTTTTTTAACTAAGGTTGTAAATTATATCTTAGTACGCCTCGGTGGGGGTACATAAAAAGTTTGTAGTTACTGTTTGTAGCCTCGTCTCTTAAACTACAAACCCGTTATATGCACCGTCTCTAAACATGTAGAAGTGCAATATCGATACCTGTAGCCGAGCTGCCTGCACACCACCTCCGCATCTTGATCAGTCCATCCATCATCACAGACGGTCCCCCACTGGCCGGACAGAAAGAGCTCAACCCGGCCTTCCCGGGAACTTTCGCCTCCCACAAGACGTACAGGGATACCTGAAAAACAACACACACACAAATTAAATGTATTCAATTTACCCGTACAATGATTTGACACACAAATATAAAATAGCCATAGACAGTTTCTGAGAAATTTACTCAATATTGTAAGGATAGGATTTTTTGTGAGGTACTCAATAATTATGGAATGAATTTTATTGATCTCACAATTCACTTCTGCATTTAACCCACCCCCTTGAGTGCAGTGGGTTGCCGCTGTGCGGGGTCCTGGAAGTAGTCTGGGGTTAAAGGTCTTGCTCGGGGACCCAAAGTGGAATTTGGTGG
Organism: Cyprinodon variegatus; assembly: GCF_000732505.1. Taxonomy (NCBI): domain Eukaryota; kingdom Metazoa; phylum Chordata; class Actinopteri; order Cyprinodontiformes; family Cyprinodontidae; genus Cyprinodon; species Cyprinodon variegatus. The sequence goes on from NW_015150585.1 coordinate 1,392,963, forward strand.
GAGTTGAACTCGGGACCCAGAGTGGCTCCGGGGACCTCCAGGACCCACCGCAATATATATACAGGTAATATATATGTGTGTGTGTGTGTGTGTGTGGGTAGAGCATTGTGCTTGAGTCCTGGAGGTTCTGAGTTTAAGTCCCACAGACTACTACTTTGGGTCCCTGGCTGAGTAAGACTCTTAAGCGTGTGAATTTAGTTTTTACCCCAAACTGCTCCAGGGGCAGTCTGGGGTAAAACTCAATTCACTAGCTGGAGAGTTTGGGAGTGCTCAAACAAATTACTCACACATTCCTAACAAACCTGATCCTCCGGGCTAAACTGTTTCTATAATGACAGCCTGCGCCGGCACATTTTACAAGGGAAGGAGTCGGCACATGTGTCCACCTTCCTACAGAATTTTTCTTTGGTGTAAGTGACCCTGGAGTTCCCCAAGGCTGTTCAGTCAGAAAGGCACATTTATTTCGCTTTTATTCTTTTCTGTTAAGTCAATGCTTCTTGATCTGTTTTTTTCTAGATGTGCACTAAAACACACCTAATGTCACATTAATAAGAGTTAGTTTTATGCTAAATATTACTAGGGCCTACTCCTGCTCAAACATATGCACATACATTGACTGAGTAGACACTAATGGCTTTTCAATGTGGAGGTTTAGCCTATCAGTTTACACTTCAATTAATCAAAGTTCAGACAGACTTTTTCATGTTTGCTTTGAAAACATATTGTGCTCTTTTGCATTTCTGTTTTTTTTTTTATTAGGAATGTTTTTTGAACTAACAGACATGTGCAGGCAGCATGTTGTTAACGGTACGTTTCAGAGCAAAATCAAGTTACTCTCAACACCTTCAGCACAAACTCAAACACATAACAGATTCAAAGAATCTTCTTAATGTGTCTGTGAAGGACAATAGGGGCGAGACCAAAGATGAGGAGATAACTGTGGGAATGTTTGCCTCTTAGTTTGCGTTTGGCTAATAAAGAAGTGCTCATGTTTGAGCTCCTGCATAGAAACACCAACACTTCTATTGCGTTTAACTAACACTAATACACACCCATTTGTGTTAAAATGGTTAGAAAGTGTGTAAATATTTGAGAAGAAAATTCATACGAGGTTCATAGACATTTAAACAGCTTCAGCAATCCCATAACAGAATGTTAATGTGAATGTAAATGACCGAAACAACTAAAATACAAAAGTGTCGCAACTCATAAATAGATGAAGTCGCCGTAATTTTAAAACCTCAGCAGTGATTCAAAAATGACTGAAAGGAGGAAAGTTTATAGCATTGCCTGATTTATCCATTGTTTATTCATTTCCAAAATATACCCTGACTAATTTGTCTGCATCACGATCAGAGAGGATCCAGAAAGAGACCAACACACATTTTGCACTTTTGACATATTAACCCAGGGCAAGGGGGAGGAGAATGTTCTTCACACTCTTTCCCAACAATGGAAACCTTCTAAACTTCCATCAAGAGGAACTCATTTCTATCTGAACTGCACTAAAGCTTTTATACATTAAAAATTATGACAATTACAGAAATGTGACATATAAACCTCTTTCCCTATGTTAATTTCTAGGCTTATAACAAATTTATTCTAAATTTGATTCATTAGTTCACAAGTCTGATTCATGAGTTTCATGTTTCATGGGTTAGGGTTAGTTTCATGGGAACAAAGATGCTTCATCAGGTTACAGCGTAAAACTTTTGCCAGTTCTAATTTTGCAACTCTGTGAATCACCTGTTTAACATTTGAAGCCGTGAGGTTTTGTAATGTAAAAGTGATTTTGCAAGCAGCACTAACAAAGGGCAAGTGAAATGAAAGCTTAGGCAGCAGGGATTACATTAAATGACCTCACCATCTTCATGTTCGAGGGAGAATGTTGTCTTTCCTCCTCTAAGTAATCTGAGATCTGTCTCCAGGTTCGGTTTAGCAATGATCTTAGATCAGATCAGCTTGTTTTTCCCTAATCAGTGAGCTGCACCACAAGCTACATTCAGGTCCGGGTTATCTTTAGATGGCCTGGATTAACCCAAACAATGAAAGATTAGATTGGAGACAAAGATATACACTGGGGTTTTACAACTCAGAAAACATTAATAACCTGCCTTAATTTTGAAGAGTTTGTTGGGATACATTAACAAACCTTAATGTCACATACTGTGGAGGATATATTCTTCATCATTAAACATATAAAACATTTTGCTTATATTTATATTCATCCTATTTTACTAATAAAATCAGTGGTAAAAAAGAAACTAATAGTGTAAATAACCCTTAACATATCATATCTCATTATATAACAGCTGAAAGGCAGAATAATGCTACGAGGATGCTTTTCTTCAAATATACAGCACATTTTCATATATCTACTTCTATAAATTATGAAATTATGTGTCATCAAACTGTGTTGGTGTATTACACAGTCCCAGTAAAATGTATTAAAGTTATTAGCTGTAAAACAATCAAAAGCGCAAAGGTTCAAGAGGTTAGAGTAGTCCTTTAGTAGATCAGAATTTAACTTTGCTTCTTTTTTCAGAGAGTAATGACAACAGTTCAAAAAAATCTAAAAAAAAAAAAAAAAACAATAAATAAATTTCAACAGATAAGATAATGAGGAAAGAACAGTTCATGGAAAGGTCAAAGCAATATGAAAACACATAGGCCTGGGAGTGAATAAATCTTTCGAATAAACAATAAATCCAAATATGCTGCCAGATTAGCAAGAAATCCAAAGAAATATTTAGGAATGATCGTCTCATGGCTTGATTTCAATCTAAAAAAAAATACATTTCTGAGAAAAAAATTAGCATTTTCTGTTGGCATCAATCAGTCACAGCAGGTCCTTGGAGTAATGGGTCAAAACTACCTTAAACTAATGTATGAAGCTTATGGAATAAAACCTAAATGTCCAAAATCTTACAGCTAGAAAAAGAAAATCCATTAAGTAAAAAAGGATTTGTGTAAACTACAGAATGGGAAGATATCTAAAACAAGAACCTTCAAAATATATTTTTTTTATTCTGGCAATCGAGAAAAAGAAAAAAAAAACAACTGGCTTAAAACAAGAAAAATTCAGTGCGATAAATTGTAATATATTAAAAAGGTAACATGTTAGGTAACACTCTTTTATACAGTGCGTGTAGAAATTGCAATGCAGTTGTAGTTAAGGCAGCAACATTTATTCTCTCAGCTGCCTTTCTATTTAAAAAGAAGGAAACAGCCAGTTAGTCCAATAAATGCCGTTTAAGCATGGATTTGGAATATTTGAAAAAAGCATTTAGAAAATATTAAAATACAACAAAATCTTGTAACTGGTGTTAAAAAGGAGTATGTTTGTAACACACCTTCACTATTTCCTGGCAGCAATACCTTGCAAATACCTTACAACACCCCATGTTTGAAAAGCAAAGCCATATAATAACCACATATTTGCGATCTTCTGACTTATAGGCCTTCATAAATCAGCAAAGCCAAGTTCGTGAAAATTTATTTAATGATTCTCATACGTTTAATCAATTTTCAACAGGTTTAAGACGCAGTCAGCAACATCTGATTAAAAGCATTAAAGTATTTAAGTATTGTTTTTTCGTATGTCACTGTTATGTGTTCCTTGTAAGGCATGCATTACAGTATGATAAGATGTGGTCTTACTGGCTGGAGGACTGTCTTTACTGTGCTTAGAGCTGCAGGCAATGTTAACATCTTCATGGTGTGTGCAGTCATGGTGGAGCCACTCCCTCCTGTTGCACAACAATAGGCTGGGTTCTTTTCCTGTACAGCTCACGTCGTCCAAAAGGATGGGACCTGACCCCACCCCAAACCGTGGAACTGGGTTTATATCAAGTCCTTCAGAAAGCAGAGTCTCGCCCATCCTGCCATGCAATAATACACAGGCTATACAACAACAAATAAAGGTATATACCTTGATAGTTAACCTTAAGTGAGATTGAATAAATACTCCATCTTACCTGTAACCAAGCTGTCGACATACGACTAGGGTGTTTGACTCTGTCCAGCCATCGTCACACACCGTCCCCCACTGACCCCGATAAAAGATTTCTAAACGTCCCTCATGGCTTCCAGCTCCGCCAACCAGTCTGGTGGTACCATCTGTAGAGATGAAGAGACAAAGAGACACTTATTTCAAGTTGCAGTTGTTACCTGTACTCTTAGATTTGACATATAAAAAATACATAAAGACATTCATGCTTTTTGGTATCATAATCAATAGTAATAGATTATGATAACAAATGCAGACTACATTCAAATAGGTTTATTAAATGACTGACCTAGTGCCAACTTAATTTCTTTGTTAAAAAGCAATACCTAAAACAACAATTGTATTACCGGTATTACTTAGTATGTTATGTACAATGTTTATTAAGATGTGCCCAATTTTAAATATACAAACTACAGAATTAATGTCTTGACCTACTGAAAATATTTTTAACTAAGTAGCTGCAGAGCACTAAACTGATAATTTGGTGAAGTCAGTTGGCTAACACTAGTAAAACTACTGTATGGCTTTTTTGTAGGGTTCCTACTAAATGTGTGTTGATTAAAATACCTCCCCCCATTTCATAAAGTTTGTGCTTTACTTTGAATTTTGTAATATTTAATTAGTCTTCCAACTGCTTCCTGCAACAGCCAATACAGTCTCTTTTAATCTGGAATGATTACTGTAAAGGATTAGGAAAAAATATTTGTCTGAGAATCCCAGAATTTCAAATATCTATGAAATAACAAATGGGTTTGAAAGTTGTGGAAAAAGCACTAGAACATGATCTAAAAAACAACAAACTGGGAGCTGAGTTTATGACTTCAAGCAATCTACTGTATAGTAAAAAAAAATCCTCTATTCCTGATATTTAGATTTTTTTTTAGGGCTTTGTTATTTTTCCCTAAGCAAACAATGTAGAATCAAAATAAGTACACTTCATTTTGCCATTATTAAAATAAGGCCAAGCTAAAGCCATATTGTCATACAGCAACAGGTCAAAGTGAATTCAGACTGTAAATGTAAATGAAATCCAGATGACCTGTTTCTAAACACATTGATTCCGTGACTACACATGAATCAATGTGTTGAAGTATTTACTTAACTAAGCAGAAGGAAAGCTCCATCTTTTATGGCAAAAATATGTATTTTCTTTCTTGATTTTATTTGCATTCTCTATAGTTTTGTTTTTTTATTTCCAAAAGAAAATTTAATCACTTGGCAACAAGAAAAGCAAACATTCTTTAATGTTAGTGTTTTCACTGTTGTTATTAATCACTGTGCATGTGGTAGAACATTATGATAGGTAGAGATAATTAGGCGTTGTTTAGTTCTTCTTAGATGCGTTGAAATGAACAGGCATGTTATCTGTCATAAATGTGCCTGACAATCAAACTAGATAAGAAAGTAAACTATCCCTGAGTGTATTCAGAGCTTTGGGTAAATGTTTCAGCAGGAAAAGCTGTGACTTCCTTTTGGGAGGTTGATCATGATAATGAATATCAGCGTGCTGTTCATTTAAAGGGGAAACTGATGATTCACCTGTGAGAGGGCTGCAGGACACTCCTGCATCCTCAGAGTGCAAACAGTTGTGTTCACCCCAGGCACTTTTTGGACACTGCTCTAAAGTGAGCTCATTGCCTGAGCAGCGTACCTCGTCCAACCAGACGCGGCCTGTACCTTTGCCAAAATGTGCTTGGCTCCATGCCCTTGCAACTCCACTGAAAATAAAGCACAGTGAACAGAAAATAAATGGCCTGCCCTTTAGTAAGTCTAATAAAATCAAAAGGCAATGTCCTCAGTGAAAACAGCAGGGTGTATGAAACAGTTCACATTTAAACTGGATGGCACAACCATTTTGCTTCTCTGACTTAATTCAAATTAAAACAGTGTCATCGTCAAATACGACTCTAAAAAACACAAACACTGGAAAACATTCGCCGGGAATGAATATAGTGTTGCTAAATATGCATAACTCTATGGTGCGAGGATCCATGGAAGAACAAAGAGGCTGATTCACTGTTTGACTTCCAGATGTTCTTTACGGCTCACTGTTCTGTCCGTTGTCTGAATGGAAAGAATACTTGTCATACTTTTAGACAGAGGGAGAGAAAGATGGCTTAACACCCACATTTACTCAGTCTCATTTTTTTCTTACGCACTCATTCCTTGATTTATTAACACAGCAGCACTATTGCTTTGTATAAGATAATACTTTTTTTTTTTAAAGAAATCAATATTGTTTATTCTAAGTGTGTAGGTGTGTTTCTGTTTCCTCATCTGAGTGGGAACAATTTTCCTTATTTACCAGCAAAGTGAGGTCCAATTTCGGTAAACAGAAGAAGGGGTTTAAGGCTAAGGCTTGAATTGAGTTTAGTTCAGGGTCAGGGAAAGGTAAGATTTGGAAACATAAAGGGTTAGAAATTACAGAACATTCATAGAAGTCAATAGGATTGGATGGTACTCACTGAAAATACCAAAATGAGAATAGGTGTTTGGTCTTGTTTTACCTACAATGTTGAAGGCAGAGTTTTAAAATATCCTACATTAAGATTTACAGTTATCCTCTATATCTCTGCTTCTGTCTCCTTGAACCCCAGTAGGCCTCAGAAGATGGCCGCTAACATTGAGCCTGGTTCTGCTGGAGGCTTCTTCCTGTTAAAAGGGAGTTTTTCCTCTCCACTGTCACTACAAGCATGCTTAATGAGCAACTTTTGGACACTATCACCTCAGAATTCATTAATATTAAATACTGGCTAAATAAAAATAAACTGTCACTAAATTTGAGTAAAACAAAATATATGATATTTGGTAACAAAAAAATAAATCATCATGCACGGGTACAAATAGGAGGGGTTGATATAGAGAAAGTATATGAAACTAAATTTCTCGGGGTGATAATAAATGACAAGATTTGCTGGAAGTCTCATATTAAATACATCAGCACTAAAATATCTAAAAGCATCTCTGTAATAGCCAAAGTAAGATATTTTTTAGATTACAAATCACTCCATGCTCTGTTCTGTTCTTTGGTCTTACCTCATTTAATTTACTGTATAGAGGTATGGGGAAGCACATATAAAAGTTCACTAGAGCCACTGTTCATATTGCAAAAAAGAGCCATGAGAATAATTCATAAAGTTGGATATCGAGAACACACCAACACACTATTTATAATGTCTAAAATCATGAAGCTTTATGATATGATAGAATTCCAAACAGCACAATTTCTATTTAAAGCTAGAAATAAGCTATTACCAAGTCACTTGACAAATTAGTTTTATGAGAGAGAGGGGGGGTATGATTTAAGGGAGATAACAAATTTTAAGATTCAAAGATACAGAACTGCAAGGAAAAGATTTTGTATAACAAATAGTGGAGTGAGGCTATGGAACAGACTGAGCATGGATTTGAAGCAATGTCCAAACATCAACCAGTTTAAAAACAAATATAAACAAATGATTTTTACAAGATACAGGGAGGAGGGGACTTGAGGGGGAATAGAACTTGCTCTGCCACTATGAATTAAAATCGATAAGAAGTCAAGAGAGATGAAAAAAAAAAAAAAAAAAGAGTGAGAGAAAAGGGTTTTTGGTTTATGGATATGTATGGATATATGTGTACGTATATGTAGATAGAGATATGTGTATACTGTCTATAGTAATTGGGGTGTGTATGTATATGCATGTATGTGTGTATGTGTTTGAGATACGGGTGTATGTGTAAGTATGCATGTGTGTATATATATGTATAGGTATCTATGAGTATGTGTATGTATATATATGTATATATGTATGTGTGTGTGTGTGTGTGTATATATAGATATGTATGTATGCTTAAACATAGGTAGATGTTAATATAGAACAGGGGTAGGATTTAATAAGTTTTATTACTTCTTCCTACTCCTTTTCGAACATGATGGGATGTATATATGTTTTTTTTTTCTTTTTCTTCTTTTTTTGTTTTGTTTTGTATGACTTTATTAATTTACTTATATTTGCTTTTTATTAAGTGTTCGAAATAAATGATCAATACAAAAATGAGGGATTGACTTTGAGTCAATGAGTCCATGCAATCTACTGGTTTTCCTTAGATGGAAAACTTTGAATCAATTTGACTGTATGATCTGGTGAACTGTAAAGTGCCTTGAGATGAAATTTGTTATGAATCGGTGCTATATAAATAAACTGATTTGAATTGAATTAGGAGTACTTCCAGGTATATATGGGGAAATCCAACTGGTCCCAGTATGGTAAAGTTATCTTCTTTAGGTTAGCGATAGGTTTAGGACTAAGATGTGGTCTGGGTTACACAATATAAAATGAATGTAACTCAATGAAATGTCCCCAAAAGCATGAAAACGCAGCTGTGTGTGTGTGTATGGGTGTGTTTTGTGTGTGGGTGGGGTGTTTGTGGGGGAAGGTACTGAGTGTCTGTGTATCCTTATTTTCACCTTAACCCCAGTTGTCGACACACCACCTCTGCATCATTGTCATCCCATTGGTCATCACATATGGAGCCCCATTGTCTTGCGTGGAAGACCTCGACCCTGCCCTCTGACTCTGACCGACCTCCTACTAGCCGGATAGGAAGGGTCCTGACCGCTGCCGAGCACATAAAATGAAATTCACAGGTTTACAAGTATTTTTAGACAACATTCTTGCAGTTTCAGCCAGTATAATAATCTGACCTTCCCAATCCAGGTGCAATGCCTTCCAAACCTGTAGACACCCTTTGAACTTTTGTTGATTTTTAATGATAAAACCAGAAATCAAAAGTTTTGTTTTTGTTGTCTTTTTTTATGATTTTAACTGGAAGATATCCACAAATAACTGCATAATTATTAAATGGAAAAACTGTGCAGCATCTGTATCATTTATCTTTTACTATTCAGTTATGCACCTGATTGTGTTGGTACATCGCATAAGTTGAGTTGTATGGTTCTATAGTCATAAAATGAAAAAAAGAAAGTAGTGTGAAAATGCTTGCAAACAAATGATCATCTTTAAGGAATCGATTTAGGACTGTGAAAGTCAGCAAGATTTTCAGATCCCCTTTTATCCTGCAAACCATAATAAAGGAATCCCTAAATCATTGGTAACCCAAATAAGGCACACCTACCCCTCTGTTGAGTGCAGGTAACAGCTGCGGCCAGAGAACATTCTTCTCCTTTCCAGGTATTTTTAGGACACTGGAGCAGGTCTGGCTCTTCTCCCTGACAATGGACTGCCAACCAGTGAATCTTGGCTGTTTGGGGATGAAACAAAGGAGCCGAACGAGCAATACCAGAGACCCTAAAAGAAGGACAAGAGGCAGCCTATACTATAAAATGGATGCAAAAACAGTGTTAAGCATAAATAAACTATAAAAACAAATAATTGTTTTGATATGTGATCAGAAAACAAAATAACTATTAGTAAATCTATCTCACTGTTGGGTTTGCAGGCCTCTAGGTTGCTGTTATAACCAGCTTTCAGTTTGCTCACCAGCAGCTTTCAATAACTTACCATGGGAAAGTCATCACTGACGCTCCCTCCTGATATATGGATGACATTTGCCCTCCCCTCTTTTGACTGTGTGCTTTCATTGACTTCTGTGTGAATGCGCATATGCTGCACAGACGTGCATCCGTGTCAGAATGTGGGCCTGCACTGGTGTTAATAACAGTATGCCTAGTGAGTGTATGTATAGAGTGACTGGGTTTTCCAGGGAAAGCAGGATCCTCATTCCAGCAAGTATGCCCCATCTTACGAACACTGCTGATATGAATAACTGCTTTACAGGCTCCCAAGAGACCTTTTTCTGGCATGGCTATATATCATAGTTAGAACCACAGGACAAGTTGCTTGGAGAGATCAGCTGGGAAAAGCAGTGAGCTTGCAGCGTTCTAGTAAATAACTGAGCTCTGAAATTAATTAAATACCTAAGTGAAAAAAGGGGACAGGGATGTAAAAGTCATAAAAAGTACACACGCTTTGAAAAGAACAGTTTTTAGTAAATTATGTCGGATGAGTGCAACTTGTGAATTTAGCACAGATGGTGATAACCCTTTAGTGCCTGTGATTGAACACGTGTGAGGATGAGCACACATGTGAGCACAAGTGTGTGCATGCATGCTGGCACTCACCCCTCGCCCAGCTGTCTGCAGACCACTGCAGCATCTTTGTCATCCCAATCGTTGCCACAAACAGACCCCCAAACTCCTCCCAGATACACCTCCACCCTGCCATCAAGTTTGGAGCGGCCTCCCTGCAGACGCACCGAGCCTAAGGATGAGATAAGGTTAGAAAAAGTAAACTAAGAAAATCAAAGTATGGAGTAAGTGTAGAGCACAAGAATATGAATAATTCTTTTTATAAACATTGCCTACTGTAGACAATGGATAGAGGTGAGGAATCCAGATTCAGAAAGCCAAAAGCCAGAACAGAGATTGCTTTTAACCATTTGCATTTCCAGCTTCAAAACATAGACAAGGACTAATCTTTAAAACAGCGGTTTCAAACTCCAGTGCTTGAGGCCTGCAGTCCTGTAACTTTTAGATGAGTCTCAGCTTCCACACACCTGACTCCAACATGAGCTCATAATGGAGCTCTGTATAGCTTGAAAGGGTTTAGCCATTTGATTCAGATGTGTCGGCCAAGGAACACATCTAAAGGTTGCAGGACACTTGCCCTGTAGGTGGAATTTGAGACTACTGGTTTACTTGGAAAAGGTTTTTACTTTCTGAAACTGAATTTACCCACCTCTCACTGAGGGTCCTCAATCCTGATCCCCATGACCCACTGTCCTGTATGTTTTAGCTGTTCCCCTGCCCCCATATACTGCACTTAAATAAATTAGTGATTAATGGGCCTCAGGCTGCTGAGGAGAAAATGCATTCTTTTTTTTCAGACAAGTTGAGCAGAAACACATCTAAAACTTCTGTTATACATATCATGCAACCCATAAATACATGTGTTCTGTACATAAGCAATTGTAACTTATTTGATGTTTTGTCAAACTGCAACTGTTCAAGAAAAGAAGAGCAATAAAAGATATTGCAGATCTTTAGTAATGAGACAACAAAACCTTTTCATTCCTTTATAAAAAAGATTGAAAAGTAGGAGAAAGAGGGATGAGACAGAGGTCTGTGCTGATGGGTGGGAACATAATACAACTCAAGATTAGTTGTGCACAAGCATTAGACAAAATTATTGATTCTTAAACGTACAGGTAGTAAGTCTGAGGAGGGTCCAGGTTTGAATATCAGTCTGGGTCCTTTCTGTTAGGAATTTCAATATTCTACTCATGATGGGGGGGCTTCTCTCTTAAACAGTTCAAAAACAGGACCTGATACTTTGATCTATGTCTCTAAATTGTAAAAAATCTCTTTTCAGATCCACCCATCTTCGCCAGAGTCGTGTTGGGACCAGTGCCTATCACTAGCAGTGTATGTGCAAGAGGCAGGGTACACCCTGGACAGGTCACCAGTCTGTGGCAGGGCAACACAGAGAAGTACGACCATGCACTCACACCTAGGGACAATTTAGAGATGACCCAAAATTAAAAGGCTATCATTAAACTAACACTCATTTTTGTATGGGAAGAACATGCAAACTCCATATAGAAAGCCAGGAATCGAGCAGTGCTACAAACTGCACCACCATAAAGCCCCTCTTTTCAGATGAAAGGTGACATTTATATTTAACTTTAAGGGACATGAAAGAGGACTAAATTTGCTTAATCATTTCATAGTCACTGAGGTTTTATTGAGTGATATAAATCAATCAATAAATCACTCTATCTCTTAATTGTTTGACTGGCTGTTTAATTATGTAATTATTCAATCAACCAACCAAGCTTTATAGAGCACGTAAACTAACCTGCAGCTGTTAGTCCACTAATAGTCCAAAATCAGTACAAGAAATTTTAGAGCACTCCACACTTTCCTTAATTGATAAGCTTAATAGAGATGCTGGTTTCATTCCCAAGCTGGCCTCCACTCAGGTTTAAAGACTCTGGTATCACAGTTACTGATCAGTCAGCAGTCTGTCCTCGAGCTAAACAACTGTTAAAACAACCTGGGCTTCCTTAACACATCTGCAGTATCACAGGCTGTTTATCTCAGTACTGCAGCATTTGGATGGAGTAATTAATGCAAATGGAGCCAATTAGAGGGTGCAACTTCTTATGTTGTTCTGAAAAACATAACAGCTTTTCCATTAGAAATCATGGATATTTCAAATCAGCAGAAATAAACAGACATATCATGATATATGCTTAATAAGTTTCTTTTTCTGAATTGAATTATTGTGATATGTTATCTTCTTTATTTTTAAACTGTAAGACCTTAAATTTATACTCAGATTACCTTAACATTCATGTTTTCATATCTTGGATTATAAAGATTATTTATGTGTTTATACCCATGCTGAAACACGCAAATAAACTGGGCTTGGCACAGGTAGAGCAGGTGTGCTGCTTTCTGTTATCAGCAGATCTGAACTTGCAGCAGACAGAGAACAGCCTGTCAAAAGCTACCCACATTTCACAACAAGAGACCATAGGCGCCTGTTACACACTGCTTATATTTGGTAATTTTTTCATTTTTACTTTTTAAAAATCAGTGGCGCAGGGTTTATTTGCAAGATTTAAATGATAAAAACATATTTCCCACATAAGTGAGTATGATCAGTTAAAACCAGACATGTAAATACACGTGCAGTCATAAAGGAAGTATGCTGCACTGGAAAACATCTGCAGACTCATCTCTATTACTTTTTAACCTAGCATAAAATAAGCATAAAATAATAATGAAATAAATATATATAGTTTTTTTATGATAACAAAAATAGACGAGGATGATGTGTGTCTATATCTGCTGTTCATGTCAGATAAAAATAGCATCAGGCCTGCATGTTTACCTTGTTTACAGTCGCAGTAGCCCCAATCTATTCTCCCTTTAAGGTTCCTAAAGAAGCACCAGGGTCGGATCCTGCCGTCCGGGTTGCGGCAGTGGTTGTGATCTCCTATTCCTCTGTCCGGATAGCGCTCTTTGAATCCGGCCACCTCGGTCCAGTTCATGCACCGGCTGCCGGAGTCGGTCACATCGATGGCTCCCCGGTAAGAAGCGTCCTTCCCCCGGCTCTGCGCGCAGTCGGCGGACGGCGGGAGGCTGCTGGAAAAACAGCCGCTCGCAGTCACCAACACGACCAATGAGGCAAGAAACGCCGCACTCATGTTGGGACTGTGAGCAGAGCTGCTGATAACGGTGTAGATCTGATTTAGTCATCAGCTGACGGCTTCCCAGTCATCCAGTCAGCTGTAGCGCTTTGCAGAGGAAAGGCTGGAAACCGATGGAGCAGCATTGATCCCTTTGCGTGGGTGGATGGATGGATGGATGGGGAGGAAACACTCCGAGGAAAAAAAAAAAATGAACATCAGTGATTCATGGGATATTCCCATTTTGACAAGGAATAAGGATGCATGTTTACAAGCAAAAATAAGATTTAACAGCTTTAAAACAAGATCCTTTTTTTGTTGTTGTTTTCCTCCTTTATTTGTTGTATTTAATCACTACCATTTCAAGTGCGTTAGATGCAAATGATCTCCATAAAGACTTGGACTTTGATGCAATGCACGAGCTTTATTTTTCTTCATGCATCATCGTTAGAAATTATGTATCACTCTAGAGACGTTATTAGAGTACATTCTTAGACTTAGACAGATTCATTTTGTCATTTTGTTTACATGAGTGTATACAAAAACAAATTTCGTCTAAAACAGCTCTAGACAATTTCATTTTTTTATTGCAGCCTTGAAAACAGTTATATGTACATTTTAAAAAGTAATATAAACATATGACTGTATATTTACAGTTACAATATATATATGCATATTTTTTCATTCATAATGATTCATAATCTCACATTCATAACAACATCAATTCAAAACGTCTTTTTGCAATTTATTTGCATATTCCTGGAAAATAAGTTAATATCGACAGGTTATGGGTTATGGTTATATAATGTGGTTAAGTCTTTAAATTTTCTTGCTCGAAAGTTGGGTCAGTTTTGACATTTGACAGTGCAAAGGTTATTATATTACCCAAATATTCCATTGAAACTACAACTTTATCAAAATTCCCATATATTTTCCCTATATATAGTTCCCCTATATTTTAACTTTTAAAGATTGATTTATTGATTGGTTGATTGATTGATTTTATTGATCTTCACAGTGGAGAAATGTACTCATTACATTGGCTCAATGGTCAAAAAGAGCAAGAAGGTGCCAAAAGGAGGTAAAGGTGCATGGGGTATACGGTATAGTGCATCCACATATATATCCTCTAAGAATTGTTCCCAAAAGGACTTCATACAACATTCACCACTTTTAAGAAGTCTGGAACATCTTCAGGAATAAAGGTTCCGTGAATATTGTAAAACCTTCACCTGAGGATATGTTTTCAAAGGGTTCCGACAAGAACAACTTTGAAAGTGCATGTTTACTTATTGTAAAAACTGTCAGTTTGTAAGGAACATAATAAAACAATAACAAGATAGGTGGTCTCAAGTCTGTTTTGCTGTGTAATTATAACATTGATCGCATTCCTGTCGCTCTCTCCAATTTTCATAAACAAGCCCTTTTGGCCTGGTCATTGATTTTCAAACATAATTTTTCTCCTAATAGGAACTTTCTTTGGAATAACAAAGGTATATGTATAAGAAAAAATCTCTGTTTTTTTAAAACTGGTTTAGGAATGGTATCACACTGGTAGTCAACTTTTCAAAGAAAAAGGCGACCTCTTTAATTATCAAGAATTTTTGTGCCATTTTAAGATTCCTATAAGCCCAAAACAGTTTGCTATTGTTTTGATGCTATTCGACCAGGTGTTATACTGTTATTTAAAGGTCAGACTTCTCTGTTCTCCAAAGGTCCAAGAGCTCCAAATGAACTAACTGACACCTATGTAGGTAAATTGTGTTTTCAACCCAAATCTTCTAAACATAACAAACATATTCGCACTTTATTCCAAACAAACTGCATCCCAGTTCCTTGCGTAATTTCAGTCTGGTCTGGTCTGGTCTCAGAGGTATGCTGGAACAAAACATGGTCTTTACCTAAGAAATATTTACTAGTAAACAAGGTTAAAGAGGTTTCCTTTAAGATCATTCACCACTGTTATCCAGTAAAGTCATTTTTGGTTAAATATAAAAAGGACCTTGATACCACTTGTACTTTCTGCAACATTTACTCAGAGTCTATCTCTCACCTGTTTTGGTCCTGTGAACACACGAGTGTTTTTGGCAAGGTATCTGTCGCTTCTTCCTTGACAATATTTATGACAAATTTGAACTTTGTTTTAAAGATATTTTATTTGGAATCACAAAATTTAAAAATAACTTTCTGACCATTTCTTTTTATGTCATCTTTTGCTACTGCTGGCCAAGTTTTATATCCACAAATGTAAAAATTTTTTTTACATTTATTGATCATTTATTTCGAACACTTAATAAAAAGCAAATATAAGTAAATTAATAAAGTCATAACAAACCAAAACAAAACAAAAAAGAAGAAAAAGAAAAAACATATGTACATACCATCATGTTCGAAAAGGAGTTGGAAGAAGTAATAAAACTTATTAAACATTAAAGTAGGCAACAATTTATTTTTCTGCATTGTCCTACTCCAATAACAAAAAGGCTGTTAAAACTCTATCTTTATGCTCTAAATTAAAAATATTTACGTAATCCCTTTACATGCATCTATTTACTATTGCTATTTTTACTTTTATTCAGTTACTTTTTATTTATTTATTACTTTTTGCTCAAACCCCTGGCTGTTCACAGGAATTTGTACTTCTTTCTGTATTATAAAGAATTTTCTAATAAACTTTATTAAAAAAAATATTAATAATAATAATAATAATACAATTACATCATTGATTCTTTTTCATCAATTAAGTTTTTCTCAATTTTTTGTCTGCACAGAATGTTTCCTTAATTTCTTCCATTAACTTTTACTTTTTAAGTTTAATAATTAAGTAAACTAAATCAAACAAACAAAAAAAAATTTAAAAAATAATCCATTTCGCTTGCCATAAAGGAAGATTTTTCAATTCAAAAAGTCAGAAATAGCGTTTAGTTCGAGGCTTTATAGAGTGGACCAAAGACAAAGCCTTCTTTTTTTGGCTTATAAATAATTACGACAAACATTTACTTAATAATAATGATAAATAATAGTTATGAATAACGATAATGATAATAAATAATCAATTAATTACAATACATTCCGTCAGTGTGCATTCAGGCACAAAATGCATCATTTCATTTATATTTGGGCCGTAATTAATGCCTTGATTGTTTGCGACAAAACTTTAAGAAGATCCTTATTGACAACAGCTACTGACATAGTCAACAACTTCTTAAATGCGATGAGTTACTGCAGCATTTCACTTAACTTTGATTTTAATAAAGTATTTTTGAATTGAACAGAATTGAATTTATCAATCTAACTGTTCTTGCTTTTTATTTTGTTGCCGTCACTTCATCACGTAATTAAATTAAAATATTTTCAAGCGCTCTCTGAAGTTTAATGAAATGGATTTGAGTAGTCTGGTTGGAAGCGGGACATGTTTACGTCAAACAAAGGGGTCCAATTTGATTTCGTCAGCAAAGAGCGACCATTTATTAAGTTAAGGGTATGTTCGATTTTAAAGTCTGTGCACACCGGTACTTGTTCATGTAAGCGGGCTGACAATTAAAGAGATTAAGTTCCCCGCTCGGTCGAACACTTTCCGTTTATTGTTGAATTACTTATGTAAACACATAGTATGACACATATTTGAGTTAAGAGTCCCAATTAAGAATAAAACTATGAGCAAAGATGCGGATAAAGTCGTGTGTTCCGATATCAATAACAAGCGTACCTATTGGGATTTTTAGCGGCTATCATCCTTTAGCTTTTTATTCACTGTAGCTCAGTTGCTTCCATTAAATGTGAGGAGAGATTTAAATGTTATTATCTGTGTTTCATTTCTCGATTTTTTAAAAGAAGTTATTAAAAGGAAGAAATGAACAGTAGGCTCCAAGAGATACGCGAGAGACAAAAGCTAAGGCGGCAACTGCTAGCTCAGCAGGCAAGTATGCTATCACTGGGTTAGCTGGCAGAGTAGCTGCTAAAAATACAGGTTTATATCGGACCAATAAACGCATTATAACGGTTAGAGCGTCCATGCATTGTCCGATAGTCGCATAAGTCTCTTACATCTGCAGAAATAGAGGAATAGCTGTACTATCAGTGTAAATGAATGCAATATGTTTATTTTTAGAGCCATTATAGCTAACTGATAAAATGGTGCAGCTAATTTGATACTTAAACCCAAACAAACCATGCTTTATATTAATATTTATATTAATTCGTCTCCACCCACAGTTAGGAGCAGAGAGCGCAGACAGCATTGGAGCTGTTTTACACAGTAAAGATGAGCTCAAAGAGATAGAAGAGACGAGAGAAACATGCAGGTAAGATCAAACACCTTTATAATGTGAATGTGGGGCTCAAATAAAAACTTATTTGTTTGCAGTTAATTTACATAGCACTGGAAAGGTAAGTTTAATCAAGAACTATTAGATAAATATTGCCTGATGCTTAAATAAACAGATCTGAGAGTATATTGAGTGTAAAACAGTTATGTCACATTCCAAAATATCACCTGAAAGAGGAAAAGAGGCCTCCATATACTGACATACCAGGGGGAAATACCAAGGGAAAAAGAGGAACCCTGATCAGCTCTCTGGGTGTCCTGGAGCAGCAGGGAAGATCCACATATCAGGGTTAGATAACCTGTCAAAGTAATTGCTAGCTGGTCTCACAAGATCTGTTAACCTTTTTACTGGACCACAACCCTAAACATGCAACCAGAGCCACCATGAAAGCATTTAACATTTAAGTCAAAGCATTTTCATGCGTTTTTGGTAAAGACAACTGGCAAGACGTTATCTAATAGATGCTATCTCTTAACTCTGACTGACTTCAGATTGAATAAAGCCATGCTTGCACATAATCGCTTTAAAATACACTTATATTTTTTGTTGGTGTTTGACAGATATGAAAATGTTATAACGGCAGAAATACATTTGAAATGTGCAGTAGCTCTGTGGGGCATGCTATGTGCAACATGGCGTGAATCCCAGCAAACCTGCTTTGCATGTAACAGAAAATACCTTAACAAGGGGTGTAAATAGTAATCATTTAAAAGCCAAATATATAACCCACCAGTAGCATGGTTACTTGTGTTTTTTTTTTTTTTTTTACTTTTCCATTCTCAGATTCCTGAATAGTGACTTGCCTAAGCTAGTTAGTGCTACTTTTCATCACCTGTCCTTGGGGCATTTTTCGTCCTTGTAGCAGGAATGCAGTGGTTCTTTCCATTGCTCTAAAACTTGTAGTTGTTCTTACTCAATTCTGCATGTGCACAGTTGGATGTTTGCTCGCAGGTTAATAGATTATCACCATCAAACGATTATTGATACTGTGAAAAATATTCTTACCAAAAGAAAAGTGTTGTTCTGCATATGTTTGCTATTATAAATTTAAGACTTCTGGATCATTTGCATAATCAGAGAATCCCATCTAAGACAACCTTAAAATATTGTGAAATAGTTTATACTTGGGTTATTTACTTTTAATTCTTTTTGCACACTTATTTACCTACGTCTGGGATTCTGTTGAGAAAGCTTGTTCCATTTTAATATAAACATTTTTGTTTTTTGGGGGGATCGCCAAACTTTCGGTTGATTAGACTTATTTTATATTCTCCCCGCAATTTTTTTCCACTAATATAAATGTCTTTAGATACACATTAAAATTCAACACACTGTAGTAAACAGATAAATGGAGGCAGAAGATGTCTTTCAGTCATCAATGCACAAATTCAGCAACACACAGGAACTCTTTCAAGCTGGGCACCGTTTCATTCACAACACCTGTCACATCAACCAGGAATCACAATCAGAAATACTTTAATAATCCCAGAGCGACATGACTTTTGTTACATTATTCCATCTGTAATAGAGTGACCAGTGATAGAATCAGTTTGATATAACACAATTTCATACAATATATACAATTAGGGGGTCCCTGCCAATTTCGCCATCAGCTTGGGGTCCTTGGCCATGGGAAACCTTGAAGAGGTGTGGTATAGAGTATGAAATATTTTTCAGGGAACTGATATCATGATTCAAAGTGTGGGAGTCTTTGCTGAGGCTGCTTTTCCCACAAGTTTAAGATGCCAACCATTCAACAGATAGAAGTTGTTTCTCAAAAACTTAAATTACCAATGTTACTTATTTTAAAAAACAGTTTGGGAGGTTCATTTAGTTTACAGCAGAGATCATTGAAATAAAAGTGGTGCGGCCCTTCACAATGATCATCACACTTTTTTTTAGAATGGGAATATGCATTAAATCTGTTTGCTTTGCAGAGCTTCATATGATAGCTCAGCCCCTCCTTCCAAAAGGAAGCCGCTGACTGATGGAGAGGACACCGAAGAGCAAAAAGTGAGTGTCTTTACTTGATGTTATTAATGATAATGCTCCACCCAGTTGGATCCACCTTGCCTTTACAAGCAGATCTAATGGCATAATTAACCCCCCACACACACACAAAAGCCTCCAGTTAGTTAACAGGTAAATATCAGTCACATTCTTTGTAAAATTCCCTCCACAGTTTAAGTAAATGGTGCTCTGAGTTTTACTGAAGACTGTCTCACCTGTTTGACTCTGTTTATTTAACATTCAATTTGATTCAGTAATTAAGTAGGATTGTTTTTTTTCTTACTTTTCGATCTGAGCTCCACAAATTCATGAACACAGAAGTCATTGTTTAATATCAGGATTCCTTCTGTATTTTTTTTTTTCATATCAGTTTAGAAGGAACATTTTTGAGGGGGACGTAAAATCATTCTGCCAACCAATCATATGCTTTTTCACTTTGGCTCAGCCTACCTGTTGTCATTTAGTGACCTCTGTTTTATGTCATTCTTAGTACTGCCCACCATAACAAAAACAAAACGAAGTTGACTCGGGATTCCCCCTTTTTGTTATCTTGTCTAAATTGATTGACTCCTTCGATTTTTTTTTTTTTTTTTTTTTTTTTATGCTTTCATAACTTCTCACAATACAGAATTCATCAGTGTGTTTGTTTTAAAAAGGATTTCACAATCATTGTAATTTTGCTCACTTTTTAAATTGCTATCAAAAAAGCTGTCATTTGTATTGATCAATAAATATTTCTTGTGATGCAAAATGTGCACTTTTTATCATCATTTTCATCTCAGTTTGTGTTGTTTTGCTGTGAGCCAGGATGAAGTAGAGGTGCAGCAGGAGGAAGAGAGCAACCCGTACGAGGAAGTGTACAAGGATTCCAGTACTTTCCTTAAGGTTGGAGCACATTCTTTTGAAAAGCCTCAGGTTTTTTATCAGTGTTAGTTCAGTTGATTTATTTAATATATTTTAGTGGTAGAAAGTATTCCCTGCATTAAGTGTATCATAATACAGTGGCATTCAGTGTGGTTTCTGTCAAATTGACAAATCCTGATCACTTTCCGGACAGTATCAGGAAGAGGATTTTGGTAAATACTTAAAACCACATGATACTGGAATCTGTCCAGAATTCATAATTAGTTGCTAGAAAAGACGTCAATGGCACTGGTATGTTCTGCATCAGGTTTCGTCTTTGAAAAAGTTGCTGTTTTAAGCTCCGCTTTCTAACATTTTATAGCTGTCGTGACTTTGTTTATTGTAACAGATAGTAGTTGCTAAGGGCTTTTTCTTTTATTTAAGATGCTGTAAAACAAACAAAAAAAAAATATATATTTTCTAAAGTCTACCTTCAAATTCTTTTACTGCTGGTAATTCAATTTAAAATTTCCATTTATTCAATAACCTCATATAAACATGGTGTGTGGCATCTAATCATTGTTTTGCTAATAGAATAAACTGTCAAGTTGTTTACTATTTGTTTGCTATTAATCAGTAAATAATCAAAAAGTTTCAAGTCATCTATAAATCTCTTTTTCAGATTTTAAAACAAGTTTAAGCTAAAACTATGCCAGTGAAGAAGTTCTGGATAGAGCTCAATTAAGAAGTTTTTTTCCCCCTAAATACATTTTGGTATAATTACTGCTTTAAGTTGGTTTGTTTTTGGTTTTTTTTGCAGAGAGCATTTTTTAAAATCAATATGCTCCAAATCAATTAATCAAGATTAGCCTGATTAATTGTGGTTGCTCTATTATCATCCTCTTATCATTGATGTCATTCAAAAACTGAATAAAAATAAAAGGAAGGTGTGGGGGATCAGTTTTGACCCGTGGAAAATCACCACGACATGTCTGAGATCAAGCCCTGCTTTGTGTTCTGTCTGAATACAAACAGCATGACTTTCTAATGTCTCACCGATATAAAAAGGAAAATGAAAAGGTTTAACATGTGTTATCTTTATCAGATGTGCTTCACATGATCGACTGACAATTCATGTGTCTCGGACAGTAAAGCTTTAGAGATAACAAGTCTTCTTTTAGCCGTGGCAGGTTGACTCGGTGTCAATGGAATGCGTCAGAAGAAAAAGTTCTCTTATTTTTAGAATAAATGACACAACCTTATGCTCAAACTATGGTTTAGTGGAGGGTTAAGATGAAGCTGGATTTATATATTATATTGATATGGAAGAACTTGAAGTAAATAAAAGCTCAATAAACTACATCCACAAGGCACAGCCTGCTGAAGATGCCCTAATGCATTAATCCACATTAACTTTCTCCTCACCAAACGTAGGCTATCAAATCAATGTTAGACCTTATAAAGGTTAAGAGGTAAATAGATATTGTATTTCAACAGAAAAGTCTTTAAAAAAATCAATGTTGGCTACCCGCACCTAGAAAAAATGTACCTGTGTTCATGTAAAAGGTTTAGATTTATAATAGAATGAACTTTTTCCATTTTCCTTAACTTAAAAGGGTAAAATGCATCAGAAAAAACTTTCTTTTCCAAATGCGTTTTCCTAATTCAGATTCACTCTCATTAACTTTCTCTTGCTCTTTCATCCTCAGGGTACCCAAAGCTTGAACCCCCACAATGACTACTGCCAGCACTTTGTAGACACTGGTCACAGGCCACAAAACTTCATCAGGGACGGTGGTGAGTATCTCACTGCTTCGTTAATGTTTCATAGTCTTGTCTCTGCTTGCGTTTTATTGAAATCCAAGTCTTCTGATTTTAAGGACTGGCTGACCGATTTGAAGAATACCCTAAACAGCGAGAGTTGATCAGACTCAAAGATGAACTCATTGCCAGCACCAACATTCCTCCCATGTAAGTTGAATGATAACAAGAGGCGATACTAATGCTAGTTGCTAATGTATTTGTTCTAGTTTCGAGTTTGTAATGACAGCCCCAGAGAAGAGTTGTACTCATGTAACATTGTGTGTTTTTCTGTTAAGGTATCTCCAGTCTGATCTGGAGCACTTTGACCTGCGGGAGTTAAAAAGCCAGTTTGATGTGATTCTGATTGAGCCTCCTTTGGAGGAATATTACCGAGAGTCGGGCATCAGTCACACAGAACGCTTCTGGACCTGGGATGATGTTAGTACATCCTTATTTGTTTCATCGCTGCTTTTCATGCAAATTAGTAAATAAGTGATCACTTTGAAGAAAAAAGCCCACAGGGTTTTATTGACCTAATGTTGCGATTCATTTTGCTTGTGAGCTGCAGTTTGGATTTGATAATTAAAGGTATAGAAGACGATCTTTTATTTCCGGGTGGATCATCAAAATAAGTAGTCCTCCTAATTGTCAATCATTCTGGAGCTATGTTTACGTAAGTCCGTCCTACGTGCTCGTCCCGTTAGCTATCGTTTTTTGCGCATGTGCGCCTTCAGCCGAGTATCTGTGGTGAGCTACGGTTTCAGCCAGTCATTGA
Organism: Cyprinodon variegatus; assembly: GCF_000732505.1. Taxonomy (NCBI): domain Eukaryota; kingdom Metazoa; phylum Chordata; class Actinopteri; order Cyprinodontiformes; family Cyprinodontidae; genus Cyprinodon; species Cyprinodon variegatus. Next base: position 1,415,929 of record NW_015150585.1, read on the forward strand.
CGCTCAACTTTCTCAAAGTGGTTCTTTGAAAATGGCCGAGGGCCGTAAGAGAAAAAGTGTCTACGAAATGTTTGAAAAGAAAAGGCCACAGAAGAGGCAGGTATATCCCAGAATGCTTTGCGTTGAGACCTCTCCTCTCAAAGCATTATAGGATTTGCTGTCACAGTGACTAATACCAAAGATGGTGCAGGCACCGCACAGCAAACCAACAGGGAAGTGATCATCTGTACGAACGGTAAGTTAAGTTCACTATAATGCCCCAGCTCTATATAGTGATTGATGGATTTAGGGGTTAGGGCAGACATTTGGACACAGTAAGCTTGTATGAGAACAGCAACTTTTAAACAGAGCGTGCACGAGGAGAAATGGGCTCGTGCATTCTCTCACACGTGCATTTTTTTATTTTTAATTAGAGAGGGCGGATCGTTTAAAAAATTTGAAAAAATCCTCTATAATATCTTAAAGTCACACCTGAGTTGTGTGTGTATTTTGCTGCAGGTTAGTAAACCCAGTGGGATTTGTTAATCAGTGTGTTGATAATTACAAATGAAGCTCTGAATCTGATTTCGTGTCCGATCCGAAAGAAAATCAAGTCAGATGATGTTGTGACGTTTAGCGCTCTTTAAAAGACAAAGAGTATGATCCTAGCCAACACATTTTCTGCAAGGGGGCTTGTGTAGCTCCAAATGAGATAGACCCCAGGTCTATTTTAATCGGATTAAACAGCAATTCAGCGGCAAACATTAAAAAAATTAACACAACCCAGGTTAAGAGGATAGAAAACAGATATAGTCAAATTTGATCCTCTGAAAGCCTCGCAAAAATTTGATAACCTTCATAGATCTCTCTGAGAATCACATCTCTGCCAAAGTCAGCATGTAAACCTTCCCATGGTGATTATTGTCGTTTTTCTTTTTTTTTTTTGACATAGAGCTTACTATGATTTTAAGTAGACATATAGACATTCTCTATTCTGGTTTAAGATACTGCACAGACTTGTTAAGTGTGGCTTTGCTTTGTAGCTTTGCTGGTGTTTTTTTGTATTTATTTTTCTATAACCTTTGGTAATCTGTTCAAATCAAAGGTGGGAAATTGTTTTAATTTGTGTAGCACAGAAACGGAGGTAAAAAAAAAAAAAAAACAAACCTGCACAGATCTACCCACCCTGCCTAGTCAGAGGCTCTCTATACGCAGTCAGTGGACATGGAAAAAAATTGGATCAGAGATTAAAAAGTCGTCAGTTCAGGCCTTTAAACTACAAGCTGAAAACACATTTTCTCTGTGTTACGTGTTCAAACTCTAAATGAATTACCTGGCAAATATTCGTCAGAGGACGATTTTGTCCTCCTGATAGGAAACTTTGAAAATGAAACAAAGCAACAGCATTAAACAAATACCATAAAAATAAAAACTCACAGTGTTAACAGTCATTCTTTTGTGTGTGACAGTGTGGCCTCTGTAAATCAGCTATTATAACTCAAACATAACAAAAGGAAACGGTCAGCTTTGTGGTGATGAAGATATGCCAAAACAAAAAATAACAATGGTTCTCTAAGACCTGCTGGATTACCTGTGAAAACCTCTGCAGAGCTTTCTAATAACAGGCCTTGCGATTTCTTTGTGATTCATTTACTCTTTCTTTATTTTTATTTTTTTGTGAAGCAGCATTTATTTCTTTTTATTCATGGCTTTTATAGATCATGAGACTGGAGATTGAGGAGATATCAGCTTTACGCTCCTTTGTCTTCCTCTGGTGTGGCTCTGGAGAAGGTCTGGACCTCGGCAGAATGGTAACACAGTCTTATGTAATCAATTCACACTCCAATCTCTAATCATGCTTTCAATCTTTTTCCTTCCTTGTTCCTGGTTTACACAAATGGAGCTTATTTAACCTTTTCTCTCCCTTTACTCTCTGAGATCAGCTGGATTAATGTGGGTTATTTGTTTGGTGTTGGTTCTGATGCTTTTTGCAAGCGTTCGTCTGTTTTTCTTCATACCTGAACTCTGTCTGGAATTTGTTCCTCACCATGGATTACTTTTTCATGTTAAGCAAACAAACCACAAATACCTTTATTTTCTAAATGACATTTGTCTGCCTTCTGTGACGTCAATCCTTTAAGGTTATCAGTAACAAAGTGTCACAGCCTCGCCCTGATGCATAAAAATATTTTTATATTTTTTTTACCCGAGTTGGTATGTTTATGCGACACATTTTTCTTTCTTTTTTAGAGACTGCAAATAGTTTCCCTTTTTTAAATCCAAGATGCAGTTGGTTTTAAATATGTTTAATTATGTGAAATGAGCAGAATTTTATCTTCAAACCCATTCTGACTTTGACTGAAATTCTGACCTTATGCTCGAGCTTTGTTTTTTTTTTGTTTTTTAAGATAAATCAGAAACTAGGTTTTTTGAAGACGAATCATCAAAAATAAAGTTAGAACATCTTAGCTGTTCTGATGATCCAGTAACCAGCCAAACTGATATGAAAACAAAACCCTGGTGTTTGTTTATCTTAGTCAAGGAGTGCTGAAAACATATCTTTTTTGCATTCAACATCAAACAACATTTGAAAAAAGATGAGCTTTTTGCCAAAGAATTGAGCTGTTGATACTAAAACCTAAGTGCTCTGTCACCAACTGGCACACCTCATTTTAATTTCAGTGCCTGAGAAAGTGGGGTTTCAGAAGGTCTGAAGACATCTGCTGGATCAAAACCAACAAGAATAACCCAGGAAAAACCAAGGCCCTGGACCCAAAAGCTGTTTTTCAGAGGACTAAGGTACAACACATGGAAACACAAAGGTGTCTCATATAAAAAAGAAACGGGAGCCTTTAAGAAAGTAATCCTTGTTCTGCTTAAAACAGTCATTTTTTCGTCCGTCTCCATTCAATTTTAAAGTCTAAAACTCAACATTTACTATAGCAGTTTGTTGGAAATGGCCAAAAATGATCACTGGCAAATGTAAAACAATTTAAACTGGAAAATGTCTGAGTTTTGAAAATGTCTGAAGAATCATTTCATGGTCATTTTGGAACAGCTAGCTTCTATAAAAACAGAAACAATTTACATGAGATTAAAAGCAATCAGCCTTGATTATTTCAACCCTGCTAGTTTCAGCTCTGTTTAAAGTCTAGGGCCTAGGTATTTATGTCCACATTTGAGGCTACCTGATGCTATAATTTGTTTTTTTTTACACAGCAAAGGAAGAAAAGCAGACAAGTATGTTATCAGTTTTGACGGTGCTGTTTTTCCTGTCTTGCTGAGTCAAAGCTATTGTCATGTCTAGTTTTTAAGGATACCAGAGTAAATGAGATCGCATCACATGCTTGCTGTTGATTAGCCAAACCCTGTGACAAGCAAAAAAATTTTTAGCTCATTTTATGTGATTAGATAGACAACTTTCCACTTAATACGTCACATGTGGAGAGGAGAAACATTTTCAATAGTTTCATTTCTCTGGTTTAAATGTGTCAAATTTCGATCTAATTTTAAAAAAAAGAGATTCGTCACTGAAACAGGGTCAATATTAGGACAGCAAACTGTTATTTATTTTTTATGTTTTAGGTGGTGTTTTTATATATATAAAATTGCAAACTAATCAAATATATTTGTTTCAGGAGCACTGCTTAATGGGGATCAAGGGAACTGTGCGCAGGAGCACTGATGGCGACTTCATTCATGCCAATGTAGACATTGACCTGATTATTGCAGAGGAGCCTGAGATGGGAAATGTAGAGAAACCAGTGGAGATCTTCCACATCATTGAGCATTTCTGTTTGGGTCGTCGGAGGCTGCACCTGTTTGGAAGAGACTCAACCATCAGACCAGGTAGGATAGGGGGACACTTAATTAAAATAGATAAAATGCTTTTTAGCTTTTCTTGATTCCTAACCAATCTTGGTTGTAAAGTTTACAGGTTTTTTATGTTTGTTTTTTTGTTTTCAGGATGGGTGACAGTCGGTCCAACCTTAACAAACACCAACTTTAACCCAGAGACCTATGCTTCACACTTTCCTATGCCTGAATCCTATTTAACCGGCTGCACCGAAGAAATAGAGAGGCTGCGGCCCAAATCCCCAGTGAAACTCAAGTCGGACCGCGGAGGTGGAGCACCCAGAGGGGGACGTGGGGGGCCAAATGCTGGGAGAGGTGGAGACCGAGGGAGAGAAAGGAATAGGCCAAACTTCAGGGGAGACAGAGGAGGGTTCAGGGGAAGGGGGGGGCCACATAGGGGGTTTCCGCCTCGTTAGACTAACAAATGACTGCCAATTTTCTTTCTTTTTTTTTCTCTTTTTTTTTTAAACAGTTATTTTGGTCGGAAAGAAACTTTAAGGTTTTACTGTTATAGATCATTTTAAAACTGTTCAGTTGGGATATTTTTAATTTAGAAATACTGTAGATTTACATTTGGTTTCTAAAATAAACTTTTTTTCACATTTTGCTTTGTTTGGATGTGATTATTTACTGAAAAAAAAACAGAATCAGAATAGATCTAAAAAAAAAAAGGTTATTTTGGGTGACTTTGAATGCGGCATGGCCTTTGTTACCAGATAGGCTAGATGATTGTTTATTAGTCTGATGTTGATCTACAGGAGAGTTGACAGATCAGAGGATAATAAGTAGATAACCAGGAGAGAAAACCTCATAAACAAATATGCCTGGCTGGTGTTTTTGGCGAGCAGGCAGACCAGTTTAAGATCATGAGAAGACAACTTTAGCATAAAACTTGTTACAACCAATATTTTTTAAATAATCTCTGAATGTCCAGCACATTGAACATGACACATGTGGCTATGACAACAGACAGCCATGTTCTGTGCCTTTTGACTCAGTCAGCAACAAAAACAGCTTACATTTTCTAAACTTTCAGCGAACTGGACAGAAACAAAATTCAAATACACTATATTGCCAAAAGTATTTGCTCACCTGCCTTGACTCACATACGAGCTCAAGTGACATCCAGTTCCTAATCCATAGGGTTCAATATGACGTCGGTCCACCCTTTGCAGCTAGAACAGCTTCAACTCTTCTGGGAAGGCTGTCCACAAGGTTTAGGAGTGTGTTTNTTTCAAATACTATTTCAGTTACTTTCCACTAACAACAAACAGAACCTGCAACCCAAATGTGAAGTTTGTTTGAGTTGTAGATGATAAAACTGGCTGATTAAACTGATATCAGGATAGAATTGTGCTCTGGATTTTAAATGAAACCATCCAGATTAATGATGTGCAAAATTAATTAAAAGTATTCACTCACATCCTGTATACACATATGTGCTTATTAGACATTAGATAAGATTAGCTTTATATTGGTAAATGTATGTTACAAAAAAAAAAAGAAACAACATACAGTACCATGTAGAAACCAACAATTTAGTGGAAAAGGAGTAGGCCGATGCGAAGGCTTATACTTTCCTACCCATTCCTAATCCATAGGGGTTCAATATGACGTCGGTCCACCCTTTGCAGATGGAATAGCTTCAGCTCTTCTGGGAAGACTGTCCACAAAGTGTAGGAATGTTTATATGGGAATTTTTGACCATTCAGAAGTGCATTTGTTAGGTCACACACTGATATTGGACAAGATTGCCTCGCTCTCAGTATCCGATCTGTTTCATCCAACAGTGTTCTATAGGGTTGAGTTCAGGACTCAGTGCAGATGAGTCATGTTCATCCACACCAGACATCCATGTCTTTATAGACCTTGCTTTGTGCTCTGGTGCCAAGTCATGTTGGAAGAGGATGCGGTCAGCTCCAAACTGTTCCCACAATGTTGGAACCATGGAATTGTCCAAAATGTCTTTTTATGCTAATGCATTCAGAGTTCATTTTATCTGAACTAAGGGGCCAGGCCCAGCTCCTGATAGAAATAAACCCATACAATAATTCCGGCCTCCACCAAACTTTACTCTTGGCACAATGCAGTCAGACAAGTACCGTTCTCATGGCAACCGCCAAACCCATACTCATCCATCAGATTTCTAGATTGAGTAGCTTGATTCGCCACTCCTGAGAATGTGTCACCACTGTTCTGATGTCCAACGGCGTTTTGCTTTACACAANATCCATCCATCCATCCATCCATCCATCCATCCATCCATCCATCCATCCATCCATCCATCCATCCATCCATCCATCCATCCATCCATCCAGAGATAGGCCGGTGCCTATCTCCGACATTCTATGGGCGAGAGGCAGGGTACATGCTGGACAAGTTGTTAGTCATTCACAGGGCAACACAGAGACACAAAAAGACACACAACCATACACACACACAAAATTAAGAGGAAGGGACCACCTGCAAGTTGGGAGCATGGAATTGTCCAGAATGTCTTGGTATGCTGAAGCATTCAGAGTTCCTTTCACTGGAACTAAGGGGCCAAGCCCAGCTCCTGAAAAACAACCCCACACCATAATCCCCCATCCAACAAACTTTAGATATTGCACAATGCAGTCCGAAGAGGTGCCATTCTCCTGGCAACCACCAAACCTCATCCATCTGATTTTCAGATTAGGAAATGCTATTCTTTATTTAAGAGAACTCCCCTGGTGTCCAGTCAGATGCAAGCTTCACAGCACTGCATTTGATGCTTTCATGTCACTAAGTGATGTATGGCTTGGATGCAGCCGCTCGACCATGGAAACCCATTCCATGAAGCTCTCTGCGCACTGTTCTTGAGCTAATCTGAAGGCCATATGATGTTTGGAGGTGTGTAGTGAATAACTCTGCACGTGGACATAATTTAGAGTGGGTCACAGGGGACATATCCCCTGCACTTTTTCAAAAGTCTGTTTTGGTCCCCTGCATTTTTCACTGTCCAAAAACAATGTTACACTACGGTAAACCGACACTCATCGAGCACTAGGACCTAGCAGATAACCACAGCTCAAGCTGAAGCCAGTTTCCCTGAGTTTAGACCGCCCACCAGCCCCTGATTGGACCTCTGTCTTTTCTTGTGTGATTGGCTGTCACCGCTGTCACTCCAGAGAAGCTCACTTTACAACATCTGATGCGCCACTGGATCGGGTCTGTGATTGGATGGTCACAGCGCTTTTTCTCTGCTTTCTTTTCTTTTAATACCTGAAACGGTCCAGGTGTTACTGTAGAACGTGGGTCTGCAAACAGACGGTGACGGAAATTATTTCTTGTTGGGCATTTGTTCTTCACTTTGGTCACGTTGTCTAGAAGAGTTGTAATATCAGATGTATTAATTTACACAAAACTTTTAATCTTTTAAGACATAATAGACTTTTTTAAAAGTCAAAGTGAAAGTTACATTCAAAGAACTCCTCCTAAAAAAAAACATTACTAGCTCCATAGAGCAGCGTATCCACTTCAAGATCCTCATTCACATTTTAAAACTTTCAATAATCCTGTAATGTATATTTGTTTTATTAAAACTGCTGATAAATAAAACATAATATTTTATATTATTACCACCAAAAGGGAAAAAATACAGTCTTTGAATGTGATTTTATTTCTCCAACTTCATAATAATAGTAAAAGTCTGTGTTTTTAATCTAAATGGATTGTTGCACCACAAATTGTTTATGGCAAGCATCCACATATTTTGTCAGGAGAGATGCAAGAGAAAGTAGAGGAAACAAATACAAATACCTTTGTGTATTTATATACATATATAGATATATATATATATATATATTAGGGGTGGAACGATTCACAAAATCCACGGTTCAGTTCGATTCACGGTTTCGTGGTCACGGTTTTCAGTTCGGTTCGATTCGGTATATCTTGATTGTTACACCGAAATCCCATAAAAATTTATTAAATTAATGAAAAAGTCCCCCAAAAAATAATGGATTGTAATTATTTTAAATGATCCGCGGAAACCATGGATCATTTCTGTATGTTTTGCTGCTTTGAATTTAATCATCTCGCGCATGCTCTCTACCATCTCCAAGGGACTCAGAG
>NW_015150585.1:1425735-1427422 GCF_000732505.1 Cyprinodon variegatus
CCATACAGATTCATGTCAAAAATACCGAACTATCCCTTTAAAGTTAAATAAAGAAATGACCAGTCGCTACCTGGGAAACTAGTGATGGGATTATATTAATCAAAGGACGGCACACGGCCGACATCATTAAACACTGCCAGAGTCAGAATGAGAGCCTCATCTTTGACCTGCTGCACCGGTGTTGTGCTGATTTAGGTTCACTAAGGAACTTGTTCCTCCTTCCTGCTTCTGCAGGGAGAGTGGAGCCTTTTATACTTTCTTCTTCTTACTTTATGTCTGAACAGATACCTGCCTTGTTTCCTGCTCGTTCTGGATGGAATAAAAAGCACTTTAACCTAAATCTCCAAGAAATATAAATAATTAAAGGAATAACTTCATTGATTGTTTATTTTAATCCATTTGGGATCAGTTTCATCCGATAAAACCCACTTACTGAACGATGGAGGATGAAATCTGATGGTTCATCTGTCCATGAAAGTAAAACATCACTACTTCCACGTCCAACTGAGTGGAGCTGAGGTGCAGTAAAAGACGCTGAGGATAGAAACTCTGTCAGGATGCCTTCCTGCTGCTCTGCTTTCTGCTCCAGCTCAGACACTCAGCCTAGAACTGCACCGCAGTCAGAATCAGGAAAATGAAATAATAAAATTGTCTTAAACAGCATCAGATATTATCGATACCAACGCTGGGATTGATATTAAACAATATTCATTTAACAAAATCGATACTTTTTATTTTCTCTTGCATGAACAAACTGCTGCAGATTCACCACTCTCCCTGTCCGTATAGTTACAGGCATTGCTGCTTCCCCCTCCCCTCTCGATCGGCACACAGGGTCAGCCTGGCCCCTCCACTCAGCTCTCTCTCCAGTCCACACACTAAAAACCCTGATGCTCTGACGCCAGAGAGAGAGAGAGAGAGAGAGAGAGAGAGAGAGAGAGAGAGAGAGAGAGACAACTGCAAGCTGTATGGTTTGTAAAAGGCCGGTTAAATGTTTGTAAAAAGCCCATGAAAAACCATGAGCAACAAAATGTTGAGCTACAGAAATGGAGAAAGGAGAAGAGACTTTGCTCATTGCCCCAAGAGGCCCTCAGACGGACATGACTGATGGAGGCTTTTCAGATCTCCAGGTAGATAAGAGTGATCACCTTCAGGAGCACTTCATGTTAATGCTATAGTGCAGGATTTTCACAAATTTCTGAAAAGACCCGCCCTCTCCGCTTAAAATAAATGCACAGGAATAACCATGTATCCGCTGCTGAGAGGGAACGCCTAGTAAATGCATGCGAGAGCGGGCATGAGCCCATTTCTCTTTGTGCATGCTCTGTTTAAAAGTTACTGTTTGCATCGCTCATACAACCTTACTTTCCAAGACAATATTTGCAATTTTTCCACTATGTCAGACTCACCACTGGTATTACTACCATTTATTTATTTTAATGATCGCCCTGGAAAAAGAACATGCTCCAGTATAACTTTATCTTTTAAAGTAGATACTATACCTCATATGTCACTGTAGCCCACTCAGAAAGTGTAATTAAGACTTTGAAAGAACCCACTAAATTTATCAGATTAAAACATTTATCTAAGTGGTAAAACATTAGCTAATCAATTATTTATCCCAAATATAATAATTTATAAAATTAAAGCAACAGGTAAGTTGCTAGGAATTGAAAGATATAATATG
>NW_015150585.1:1428874-1431395 GCF_000732505.1 Cyprinodon variegatus
TAAAATAATGAAAAAAATAATGAAAGAAAATGTAGAAAAATAATTTGACTGAAAGTTTAAAGTAGTAAACCAAGTTAAAGCAGAACCAGAACATGTTCTAATGACTTGTGAAGGTCCAGATCAAGGTGTGTTTATTAGTTTATTAATTAACTTGACATCTAAAATGACACGAGTAATTCAATAATCATTCTAACCATTAATTGATTATTATTTATCCATTGTTAACCCACCTCAGCTATTACTGGGCCTTAAACATTTATGTTGAAGAAGTGTTTTAATAATTTATCCTTGAAAGCTGATTAAATCAACATATATCTGAGTATTGATTTATTTATTAGTGGTTATAATTGGTGGTTATAATTATTTATTGTTGCATAGAAGCATTTCCACTGGCTTGATTGCAGTGATGCATTTTATTTATTCTTTTACTGCGGAGGTCTTCAACACTAATTGAAATGTCTTTAAATACACATTAACATGAATTCAACACATGAATTCAACACACTGTCAGAAATACTTAAATAATCCCAGGGTGAAATTACTTTTGTTACATTACTCCATATATAATAGAGTGACTATACAACCAGTTTGATATAACACAATTTCACACAATATATATAATTAGGGGGTCCCTGCTCCATCTGGCCATCAGTTTATGGGTCCTTGGCCTGGAAAACGTTGAAGAGCTCTGTTTTACTGAGATGACTGGTAGTAAATCCAAACAAACCGAAATTTAAAAATGCAAATATACACTTCTTTTCTTACTGTTTGCTTCTAAAACAAAAAAGAAAAAAACAGATAAACCATTTTCCGTTATCTGCGTTTTTGCACAAAATCGAAAATGAAAAAAAAAAAAAAAAACGAATAATGCTGATTACGGATTGTTCATTATCCTTTTTTAATTTTTTTGATTTCAACCAAGTTAAATGACCCGGATTTGATCTGGGTCACAAAAAGTCTGCTGGGAGACGCCGCAGGCAGCTCGGTAAAACAACAGACCACTATAATTTAATGGCTGAAATGGAAGATCACTGTATATAATTGAAGCACTGCTTGACAAAGGTAAAAGCCATGCTGCACTGCAGCAGTTAGGTGTTCAGAAATGCTCATACAGTCATGGTTCAAAAGTATTGAGAATGACACAAATATTATATTTTCACATGATCTGCTGCCCTCTGGTTTTCATGTGTGTATGTCAGATGTTTTCATCACATACAGAAATATAATTGCAATCATATTATGAGTAACAAAAGCTTTTACTGAAAGAATGAGTAAATGCAGCAAGTCAATATTTGCAGTGTTGACCCCAGGACCTCTGCTATTCTCCCTAGCATGCTCTCAATCAACTTTTGGACCAAATCCTGACTGATAGCAGTCCATTCTTGCACAATCAATGCTTGCATTTTGTCAGAATTCCTAGGTTTTCATTTGTCCACCCATCTCTTGATGATTGACCACAAGAAACAGATTGTTTTACTGTTTGGCATCAACTTTAATAGGATGGATAGTGTTTAGACTAATTGGATCTTATAGGTAGTTAATTGGATCCCAGCAGATTTTTTTTCCAGTACCCACAATGTTTATAATCATCTTGACACTGCTTTAGGTGAGGAATTCAGTTAAATGCAGAGCTATGTAACTAATTTCTATTAAAAGATCCAAATATTAATATCAAGTTCTGGTTCAGTCCACCTTTCCCNTTGATCATCTGTCCATCATCGTATAAAGCCCGCCCTGACAATTTGATTGGCCCGCCTGATATTGTGCTAGCATACTCGCGCTACTGTTGAGCAATGCCAGACCGAACTTCCTGACCTCAAACCTTGTGGGCGGGACTAAGCTCGGAATGGCACCCAGGATAGTTGCAGGATACATCAAGCTTAAAATTAAAAAGTATCTGTATGGTATTGATAGTGGTGATACAGACCCTGTATTAACTTGGTATTGTATCGATTCAAAATTCCCGGTATCGTCCACCTCTATAAAACAGAACCCTGAGGAACTCCATATAAAAGAGGAGCAGTGGAGGACAAATAATTTCCCAGACTGACATTAAATGTTCAATGACTTTGAAAGGATGTGAACCACTGCACTGCTCTTCCTCGGTAAACTATACAAACATTATTTTCCCTCTCGAAAGAGGGATTAAATCATAAAATAATCACAATCAGAATTACTTTAGTAATACCTGGAAGGAAATTATTTTCTTGTATTCACCCATTTACAGAAGAAAGAAAAATAGTTCTGGATAGTGCTGCAACCCCACACTGAAATTGAACTCATTTTTTGATGTTTCCTGCTTATTATTGAATAAATCATGAGAGGAAGTTTGAAAAAAGAAATAAACTTTAACTGGATCAAAGCAGTGAAGAAGAAATCAGACTTTAGCCTGAAGATCCTCAGTGTGGATCAGTAGAATATCAGCCATATGTCTGCAGTTTAGAGTCAACACAACTTTACCATCAGAAATATCAGCACTAAACTAAAACATGGTGACTGACCTCAATGTCTGTAGTTTGCA
>NW_015150585.1:1435670-1436689 GCF_000732505.1 Cyprinodon variegatus
GGAAACTCAAATCAAGGTCTGCCCTCAAAGTCAGAAGTAAGACGCTGAAGCAATTATTGGACTCTGCTGAACAAACAGTCTCTGGACCCAACAGTTTCCTCTCTCAAAGAGAAACCCGGACTCCTTCAAGGTATTCTTCAGAAATATCAAAGACTCATAACTCATCAGTCCGTTTGCTAACTGAACTGTCATCCCTGCAGACTCCAGTGAACCTGCCCCCAGACCAGTCCCAGTTCCAGTGCAATATTCATGTGCTTGTCATTCAATAAACTTTGTTAAACTTTTTATCCAGCCTCCGTGTGTGTTCTGCATATTGGGCTTGCTCTGTAACCCATCATGACACATTTATAGTTTGTTTGTCCTAACTATTATATGTTCACTAACAAGCATAACTGTTTTTCTGTCCTAAGGTTTTTACCTGACTGATGTTAAGACTGACCACAAAATGGGAAAATAAAAAGAATGGAAAAAGTCAACTGCAATTAGCAACAAATACAATAAGTCATTTGATTAGTGTTACTGGGGCAGACATAAGAATTAAAAGGTTATCTATTTAAGACCCATTAAGTCAAAATTTGATTAGCGTCTGACACAGTACTGGAATACAATCCAATGTCAGGTTTTAGGGTTAATTACAGTAACAGATCAAGACTCAGTTCAGGTTTGCAGGTAGAGGATGATTAAATGCAAACCAAAAATTTGTATCTTTGCAAACAGGGTTTAAGTAGAAAGTTATTAGTCTGAGAAGGAATGAATTCTAAATCTGGAATATTTAGTCCAGCATTAAGACGGTATTAAACTCAAAGTAATATCTATCAAAGGAGAAAAAATGCAAATAAATCATCAGTTATTTCAACACGTTCTAAATCAGCAAAAAACGAAAATTAAATAATTGTACTTGAACTTCTTAAGAGCCACATACAGTCATGGCCAAAAGTATTGAGAATGACACAAATATATTTTCACATGATCTGCTGCCCTCTGGTTTTCATGTGTGTATGTCAGATGTTGTCATCACA
>NW_015150586.1:0-7435 GCF_000732505.1 Cyprinodon variegatus
GCAGCCGATCGGTAAAGTTAGCCTCTCTGCAGCAGCCCTCTCTCGGCCTAGCCGTGGCTACGATGGAGGCTTTTTGTTTTATTTGGCAAAATGTTAATTTGGTTTGTGTTTATCTGACTGTGTTAATTATTATTCCATCACTAAAGGAAAAAGTCAGAATGTATTATTATCTAGAAACTATTAATAACAGGAACGAGCAGAGCGTGTGGTGATGTCATCAGTACGCCTCTGTTCCAATTGACCCATATTCATGCTGCGTTCTCCCGTTCTCCACGAGTCCAGACGTTCCTGTGTTCTTCTCAAGAACATACTTGGCGAGGAAACGAGTCCGTACTCACGTTCTTGTGAATTGAGAAACGGCCACTGTTTCCTGATCTCTGGCTCTCCACGTGAGTTTTCCCCTCAAGTTTTCTGTTTTTTTGGTTTCTTATATTTTTTGTACTTTGGAATTTTGCCTCAGTTAATTTATTAAATCTTCAAGACTCACCTCTGCCTCCTGATCTCTGTTTGGGTCCTCAAAATCCTCCACCACACCGTGACAACAAAAGGCGGCCCCCATGAAATGAACTGAATCAATTCTTACCATTAGTAGAGTTTCAAGCAGCAACGTGTTGCTGAACCTTGATGTTATTTCAATGGTAGCTTAATCTCACATAGAGCTCTCTAACTGTTCTTTCTTTTGACGAAATCTCAACAAATTAAACCAGTACAGCATCTTTTCATAAATTACTCATATAGACGTCTTAAGAACAAACTCATTCACACGAATGCTTCTTGCATGAGGCCCAATAATTAGAATTGCAGCAGCTTAGAAAGGATAAGGAGCGGACAGGGCCGTGCTGACGAACAGAGCAGAATCATAACATATTCAGCTGAAACTCGTATAATAAAATACACACAAACTTTCTTTTTACCATCTGACTAAATGACTTCATATCTTAAATATATAAGATTATAATTTTTACATTTTTTGAATGTAGAGGTTTCCATATATATATATATATATAAAAATGCATTTGATCTTTAAATATTGGGTCAAATATTTTGAGTTTCATTCCAGTACCTTCCTTATCACAGTTTGGTGAAATTTTGGCCAATTCCTACAAACAGAATCTGTGTAAACTTCCAAGTTTTTCAGCCACACAGCTTATCATCTTTGCACAGACATGTTGTCTGGGACTGAGAGTGGGACCTTCTAATTAGTGACTTTGCAAACATCCACATTCTTAAACAGCATCCTCAGGGTCACTGTCCAGCTGAAAGATTCATTTACCTCCCAACTTTAACTTTTTAGTTGATGCCTACAGTAAAATACATGTTAATATTTTCTTTCGATGGTTTTCTTCTTTAAATGCTTCGAATGATCATTTTCTAATATCTCTCAGCAGAAATGGCCTCTAGGATCCCCCCTCTTCTCTTTCTAATAAATTATTTAAGTATTGCATGTAATTATGAATTAAGACATGAACTTTAACTTTTGATGTGTTCACATTTAGCAGTTGGAAATGGCGGCATGATTAACACAAGGAAACCCACTCCTCAGTGCATTAAGGCCGTTTTAATAATGCATACTCTCTCATGCATATTCTCAGTGATCTGTCAAGTACAGTGGAATTAAACAAGTTTATCATCTTAGAAAAAGATGGGTTCCCAATGACATTCCCCCCCCCGCACTCATCACCCAGATACTGAAAAAAAAGAGTGCAATCAGCAGTCACTGGGATTCATAATTTCCTGCTGCGGCAGTTATCTTCAGCTGAACAACTGAGGGCTGATTGTGCTTCTTGATACTGGTTAAAATTTCTGAACGGGTCAACTTTAAAATGTAAATCTTTAAATATCTGTGAGGGAAGGCTTTTATAGGAGCTTATCTTAGTTTGCAGTGGGCACCAATTATATACATCCTCTCATTTCCATACAAAACTATTTGCATCTCTTGCGATATTTGATAGTTTCTCGTATTAAATCCAGAAACTGCTGTTTTTTATTATCTTATGGTTTATAAACTCAAAGTAGTGAGTAATCCTGTGATATATCTGTTTTCAACTTTTACATAACCTTGAGGGGAAGCAGTGTGGACAATTAGATCAAAATAGAAACAACGCAGCCTCTCAAGGATACGTATTGGACTGGTCCTATATGGAGTGGCTTAGCTCACAGGAATATTTTCATATACAGCTTAGAAAATGCTGCATCCATTTAAGTGTAAACAGCACCAATTAAGAAGCTGTACATATGGTGGTGCTGTGAGACGGCCACAGAATCACCCCTAGTATTCTCTACATTAGCAGAGCAGCTAAATAAACTTAATCTGCATCGATGGCAAAGCCAATTTATGGGAATTTGAGGTGGGTTTGTACTTTCCCAATACTGAAAGGGCAATCTGAAATAAGCAATGAGGAAGAAATTAGTTTAATTAATGTTTAGCCTTTTTATTTCTTCACAAAGTTGTTTTAAGCTATAAGTTGATTGTTGGACCTGGTTCTGCCCCACCCTTACTACCCTGGGTCCAAAAGGAAAACATTTTTTCCCCCTTTTTTTTAAACATTTTTTCAGCCTTTTTAAACTTTATTACTCAATTTTTTTTTTCAAGTTTCTTCACATCATCTTCACTTCAAACTCAAAACAAACAAAATGATGTTGGTGACCAATAGAAATGCATCTGCACTCCTCACCATAGGAAATCTCACCCCTAAAAAATGTACAGAAATTCTGTAAAATGAATTAAAAAAATTGATGAAGTTTGTAAAACTCAATCTGAAAAAGAGAAAAAAAAAAATAAAAATATATATATATATATATATATATATATATATATATATAATATAATATAATATAATATAATATAATATAATATAATATAATATAATATAATATAATATATAATATAACTCAAACCTTATTCCGTAAAAATTCAAAAAATCCACTGGACTTGGTTTTCAAGATTTGAAGACGTTTCGCCACCTCTCCAGGAAACGTCTTCAAATCTTGAAAACCAAGTCCAGTGGATTTTTTGAATTTTTACGGAATGACTATGACCTGGATGACTGAGAACCTTCATCAGCACACTCAAACCTTACGAAACAAAAAAAACTATTTTGAAAAAAAAGCTAGCAAATTTGTCAAAAAGGCAAATTATGCTCTAAACCTTTTTTTATTTGAAAATATTTTCAAACTCTTATTTCTGGATTGCATATTTATCCAATTTTAATAGACAAAACTTTTTTTTTTTATTGCCATTCAAAAACGTGTGAAAATATTGGAGCAAAGTTCACTCCATACAGAACTGCCCCCTTTTAGGGGTTCTTCACTATTTATATTAATGGTTCTTTGATTTGCAGCTGAAACTGATTCACAATCAATGATGCTTCTTAACTAAACAGGTAGATTTTTACAAAAGTGTGATTTAAATGGGTTACTGTACATTTTATTGAGTCCACTGACAGCGATGACACAACATTAGCACTGACGGACACGCATTAAGACAGAGCAGCTCAATCTTAACCTGCATGCATAACATACAGTATATTATTTAGTTTTTTTTTTTTGTGTAGTTCTAATCGCTTGGCTCAATACTTTCTATGCCCAATATGTAGATGACTCTCTGCAAATGCATCCTCCGTCAGTTAGCCCTGGCACACAAGCTTGCAACAGTTTTTAGTGAAGACAAAAGAGATAAGCTTGTCTTAAAAATCTTCATGATTTAATCAATACATCAAATATATGCATTTATGTTTTAAAAGAAAGAACAAAATGCAGGACAAACGCTGAATTAACACACGTTTCTGCACAACTATTCAATCATTAATAGAAGTTGAAATAATACAAATTTCTAGTGCAGAATTTTGACAAAATAACTATATTTTATTAGTAAATAAACAAACTAGGGCTTCTGCCTGGAGAATATCTGGGTCACTAAGTCACTAAAGGGTCACGAGGACAGATGATGGATGATGAGAATAATTATAAAGTAATGTGAGGCCCTTTGTGTAGCACTAGCAGGGTAATTTAAAGTGTTTTACAGGAAGGAGATAGTTGCACAGAAAAAGAGACGGGAAATAGGCTATATATAAAAAAATTAAACCTGAGATATATAAACAAACTGAATTCAATTGAACATACTGAAAAACAGCATTAAAAAGAAAAAGTTTATACATTAAACAGCTAAAAAATGATAGAAAAGTTAATTCTTATTTTTTTTGACAGTAAGCAGTAAAGTTTTTGTCTCTATTTTTTAGCTTTGAAGCGTTTCTGAGATAATCGTTAAAACTCAATCTTCCATCTTCTATCCAGTCCCAACAGCCCTGGTTTAATCCTCTCTTCCAGCTCTGCTCCCCTTCATAACCATTCACTCCTCACTCACCACTGGAACACTTTCTACCCTTTTATCACTCCTGAACTGATTACTACTCCAGCTCAGATCCCAACAGCTACAACAATCTCAGTTCCATTTATAATTGACCTTTTATCTACCAACTACCTGAAAAAGCAGTTGTGTCTTTCAGCTTTACTCCCATCTAACTAAAAAAAACCAGTAAACTCTATGAACCGGTCCAATCTGGTTTTCCTCCCTGCCATATTACTGGAACCACTCTGGTCTACTGTCTGTCCTCATTCTTCTGATCTGAGTGTGGCATTTGATATTATTTTTAACCCTATTTTCTCCATAGATTATAGTCCAATGGCATCAATCCTCCCCCTGAATGGTTTTGCTTTTACCTTAGGGCCCCAGCGTACGACGTCCCGGAATCTCCGAAAACGCTAGCATAAGCCAAGCTTTTTATGTATTTTTTCAATATATATAGCATATTCATAACGAGTCCAGAACTTAGGTCCAATGACAGCCTAACTTATGCATAAGTTAGACTTAAACAGGCTTTATTGTCATTTTTTACACACTGAGTGTATACAGAAATACATTTTGCTCAGTACATCTCTCAAGACATTTACATTTTTTAAAAGTGTAACAGTGATAAATGTAAGAATACAACTTTATATGATTTCCAGATTCCAACATTCAGGTTTTTTTTTTTTTTTTAATAAACCCCATTTTATACAACATTCAGCAGTCTAATGGCAGTGGGAAAGAAACTGTTCTGGAATGTGCTGGACATACAACTTCAACTTGACTGTTAACTGCAGACCTTTCTATCTGCCCAGGGAGGTGTTAAAAATGTCTGCAAAGAACAACGCTTGGCAGCGTAATGTCCATGAATTTATGTACGTATATTTACTGAAATACGTCGTGTTTATCAAAGAAACGGCATTTGGCAGTTTGTTCCTTCCTTCCTTCCTTCCTTCCTTCCTTCCTTCCTTCCTTCCTTCCTTCCTTCCTTCCTTTAATGCATTTCTGGCTTGTTTGTTCTTCCTTCCACTTATATTAAAATATAGAAAACCTTGGCGTTTTAGTACTCTCATAGCATGATGTTGCCGTGAAGCAACAAAACAAAATCTGGTAGAGGGTGGCAGTGGGGGGCATGTGTTATGAGTTATATGTTACTAGGGTGAGATATTTTTTTCCCTCCAAAATAAACAAAAATCATGCGATAGAGGTTGAAGAAAGAATAGAACCAGTGCTGTAACTAATGAAACAGTGTCTGTCTCCAGATTTGTGAATTATTATGATTTCATCTGTAAGCTGTGGGTTATAAGTATCTGACTGCTTATCAACCATTGTCTTACCAGCATTTTTAAAAGACGGAGCACAGCGAGGGCTGAACTTCTCCTTCCTCCTTCCCACAGGAGCAAACATAAAAAAGGCTTTTGTTTGTTTAAATTGCCAGGATAATTTCTCAGCACATTATATTTCCACCAGATAATGATCTGTTTCTCTCTTCAGTGTCCTACTTAGCTTACTTATCTCAGCTGGAAAAAAAAAAGCATCATGCGAAACTTCAGAGTCGGGCTAATGCTGCTCTGTCCTTGATTATCATCCTTTTCATCCATTAGCCTGAGGACATTTTTCTTAAAGCTTTTCCTGTCCTGTCTGGACTTTTAGTGGCTGGAGGAACAAATCACTGTGGTTCTAAGGTGTCCAGGGATGAATTTGTCTTATAAAATTCTTTTTTTTTTTTTCTGTTGTTATTTTCTACAAAGACTAACTTCAACAACAAATGTTCAGGAGGTGAAGGAGGCCTTACCATCTCAGCATCGACTAACCCACGGGCTATTATGATGTTTTCTTTAAAACAAAGGATTTATCATTTCACCCTCAGCTGTATATCAGATTCACAAACATTGAGAAGCTGCCTGACAAACAATTCTCAGCACATAGACTCCGTCTGCACTAGTTTGTACCATGAAATTATTACATGCAATATTTACCATATTTATATGCCTGCAGAAACAACAAACAATCTATATGATGTTTTCTGCATCTGCTAAAATCAAAGGAGGAAGATGTCCTCCGCAGCAACTTCCTGAGCTGAAGATGAAAGCCTCCTGGACCAAGGCTGGCTGAGGAGGAGGTTTTTGATTTTGCTGAAACTTCAAATAATAAAATGTATAGTCAGAGCTGAAGTTTCAATACAGAAGATTACATTTTATCCAGTTTCTCCCTCATAATTAGACCCAGACGTAATGTCTAAATAGGCCCACTGATGTCTGAGGAATCAGGTTCCTTTTTTGCCCTTTCTAAGAATAAAACAGGAAGCTGTTTGCGACGCTGAAAGAGGATGAGCGGTTCTCAGAAAATGGGCTTTCATGCTCTCAGGCTGACAGGCTTTTGATGTTAGTGCAGGAGTCTGAAGTTATTTTACAAGGTTATCCATCTGGCCTTTACAAAAAAGAAGAAGATCAACAGAGCTGAATGTGTAGAGAGTTTGGGAGCATGTTCGTCTGCAGCTTCATCGATTCTTACTGCATTTTAGTCACAATCTACGTTTATAAAAGAAGTAATTTCTAATAAAGTATTTTTCCATAAAAAAGTAAAACCTCAAATGCAAAGCTGATTTTTTTTCACCAAAGATATATTTATAACACAAATATGCTTTTCCTCCTGGATGAGTCAAGTCAAGTTAATTTGGGCTAGGAAAAAAACTCCATAAACTGTATGACATCAACATATTTACTAAAACCAGAATAAGAACATTTTAAAACGAGAACAAATAATAAAAGATACATAAATATGTATAAAAAGAGCAAATATAAAGAGAACAAGTAGATGTTATTAGGCTTAAGAAAAAAGATATGCTTTACATTTGCTTTTAAAGCTGGATACAGTTGACTTTAAGGAGGATGTATTCAATTTAATTTATTTCTGTTTATTTCTATAGCGCCAATTCACACACGCCATCTCAAGGAACTTTACAGTTCACCAGATCATCCAGTCAGATTGATTCAAAGTTTTCTATCTAAGGAAAACCAGTTGATTGCATCGACTCATTGACTCAGAGGCAATTCGTCACACCAGGCATGCTTGTAGCGACAGTGGAGA
>NW_015150586.1:7445-15483 GCF_000732505.1 Cyprinodon variegatus
CCGGCTGGGGTTCGAGGAGACAGAAGCAGACATAGAAAAAGAAGCAGAGATAAAAAACAAGAACTTGTAAACCAGCTCCACAGGCAACATCAATAAAACCTTAAAATCAATCTTTTATGATTTTCCTTTCAGTTTTTCATTCTTACATCCAAAATGCATTAGCAATTCTGCTGATGAAGATTCTCAGTCATCCAGCTCATAGTCATTTCAATAAAAGTTAATAAAACACTCCACTGGACTTTGTTTCTGTCATGATCTGGCCTGATTCCTCCACCTTAATTTCTTTCACCTGCCGTTTTCCCTCCCTGCCGTAATGATCATTTATTCCTTTCACCTGTTTCCTTTGCTTTATATTTTGTTTTCTGTTCAGTCTGTCTGTTCTGTTTATTCCAAGGTTCATGTCCTGGATCCTGGAGTCCAGTGGAAAGAGGGTTTTATGTCTGTCTTGTCTCCTAATCGTCCACTGTTCCTCCCCTGCTGAGTCCTCTGGGTTTTGGCTCTATACGCGGGGAGGATCAGTTTTTATCCCCGGATCAGTTTTTAACACTCTGGGTGACGAGCGCCACATCAGTCTTCGGTCCAGCAGCCGGATTGCGCCCCTTTCCAGGGAAATGGACTGAACTGTTACACCCGGTAATTGACCAACCCTGATAATAATCTTCTGTCAGGAGATCGTGGTCACTTAGTGTCTAAGATTGGGCTGTCCTGCTGAGCCACAGATCCAACAACTCCCCTTTAGTTTGCGTTTGTTTATGTCTTTGTCTCACCTTAAATACTGGGTCCATTTCCAAGTTTCCAAGTTTGACGAAGTTTCTCTTCCCATCCAGGAAGCTTTTTCAAATCAAAATGTCAGGAATAGCGTTGAGTTCCAGGGTTTAATACAGTAGCCCAACAAAGCATTGTTTTTGTTTAGAAAAACAGGGAAATTGAACCTGACGAACGGGTCCACCCCTTTGGAACGGGCATCTTTTGGCTTGTTTTGTTAGTCTGCCCTATACCTGTCTATGTCCAAAATGTGAACATTGTGGTCCTCCAAAGAATGTCCTTTGTCCATAAGGTGTAGATTTATCGCAGAGTCCTGCCCCCATTAGCAATTCTGATGCTAGTAGGATCCGACAGGGTTCGTAATGTCCGGCCTCCGCTCGTATCCCATCTGTCTTTCCCAAGCAGGGAAAGAATCAAACTCAGTTTAAATATAGAATTTGTATTCCTCTCTGTTTCAGTAAGAGGAAAAAGGCTTAGAGAGCAGCTTTGCCTGACTGGACGACACCTGTACGCGGCTGTCATGTTCGCTGCTAATTAGGATTGATAGCATCTGTGGCTACATTAGCATTGCAGGTATCCCTCAACTGTTTATCTTTTCCCGCTCTTAGGAGAAAACCAGTGATAAGGTATTTGTGAAGAATGGAGACTTTCTTAGCCCTCCATTCATGTTAGTTTAAATCGTTTTAAGTTTCTCTGAGGCCTAATATTTCTTTATATGCCATAGAATGTGGAGTGTTTTCTTTGTGTTGTTGCAGGAGATTGGTTTAAAAGGCACAACTTTATACTGTTATTGAGACCAGAACACTAAGCTGTGTTACCTGAGGACAATACACAGGTTAACGATGTAAATTCAGACCAGCAAAAAAAAGGAAAGTGAGTGAAGAAAGAAAAAGGGAGGTTTTAATTGCTGATTATGTCTTCATTAATCTTAGCTGTGAAGGTTTCATTAATTCCACCCTTGAAACTAAAAGTGAAGTTTTGTGGGTGAGGGATTAGTCCACAAGGTTTTTCTGTCCTTTGCTTTGCTTCATGAAAAAAATACGTTAATTTAAACTGGAGTCTTTATTAGGCTGAAATCTGATTTATACGAAGGAATCACCTATCTCTGTGGAAGTCTCTGTCCTTTTTGTCCTTTTGTTCTGGACCACTTTGTCTGTTTAAGTAAGAAGAAAAAATAGTTGCACAGATGATAATAAAATTACCATCTGTGCAAATGTTATACACACTGAACAGAAATAATAACATGTAGTAATGGTGTTTTCAAGTCATAGAAAGGTGCCTCAAGCTCTGCCAGTAGTGTCCACTCTGAAAGGGGAATATCAATGAGGTTTAACCTGAATATAAATACCTTGGAATAGTAATTGATGACTCCCTCACCTTCAAACCTTTTATTGATAATCTTATGAAGAAACCGGGCTTCTTCTTTCATAATAAGACATGCTTTTCTTTTCGAGTAAAAAACGTGTCTCTGCCACATTTTTATCAGTCTTAGATTATGGTGACCTTTTTTTTTTTTATAAGAATGCTACTTCTTCATGTCTTCAAATGTTGAACTCTATACCATGCTTCATTAAGGTTCATCACAAACTGTAGAGCCATGACACATCACTGTGACCTGTACTCTCGGGTTGGATGGCCTTTCCTCTCTATGAGAAGGCAGTGTCATTAGGACACTTTTACTTACAATGCCCTTCTTGGATTACTGCCCTCTTACATTTGTACAATGGCGTAAATATCGGTAAGCAGAGACAGCATTTGCTGACGGTGCCCACAACCTCTTAGGGGCCCGATCACTGACACCTGGTGGCCCCCTACACAACTGTAGACTAGGACGTCTCTTTGCAGATGTAATTGTGCAAGAAATTCCTCTTAAACCCTCCTGATACTGAAGTAACTGACCGCACCGGACCGTATTTATGCCAGATTTCAACAAGATGGTGAGCCGTTTAAACACGACACCGATAGAAAAGCAGACTGTGGTACTTTTAATTACAATGTTTATAACTGTGTATAGTTCATTAGACGGTTGGTAAATAATACACTCATATAATGTTTCAAACCGCAATAAAGATCTTAAAAGAACAATGTATTTGAGTATTTTATTTTTTACACTGCGACTTGGAATAATGCCAAACCCAGAGTAAAAGAATAAAACAGTAAAAGAATAAAATAAAATAAAAAGTAACTTATTAACCGGGACTGACTGGCGACCTGTTCAGGGTTTATTACGCCTCGCGGCCATAGACTGTTGGAGATGGGACCTGGCCCGACAGCGACCCATGGTTCGAACCAAGGACTAAGCGGACAAGGACTAAGCGGGAAAAGATGAATGGTTGGTAACTTATTAAAGATTAATACGCAGAAAAAAACAGTGTATACAAACCCTCCAGACTAATAGCATTGTCTGGTATTAGATGAATGAAGCCAAGGCTCAGCTAGAAAGATGGCGGAGCAGTTGCTTATCTATGTTGAAGAGACTTTGAGTTGAGATTATCCATTTTGTAATCCAATGAACGGACGTTTGAGGGCAGGATTGATGGTAGTGGTGTTCTGTGGTTATTCCCTCTTAGCTTTGCCCTTAGCCCAGCTCCTAAAGCTCTGCTTACACCATCTCACACATCGTTTCCATCGGCCTGGCCTGGTAAGTGAGCCAGCTGTTGTTTTGTTTAAATCCGTAGCACTCCGAAGCTTATTAAACGGTCAAGTATTTAACGCATTTTGTAAGCATAGCTTCAGCAGGCATTGGCGGTCATAGATGCAAGGTTGATGCCTGGTTTGTAGCGTTCTGAATGGCATACTTTGTGGAATTGTGGAGAGTTCTTCCTTGAAGCTGCCGCAAGGCGACGCCATGATGGTAAGTACCACTATATATTTAAATTGATGAACTGGCATTCAGGTGTGTTTCAATGTATGTAATTTCCTGAAATTAATAATAATAATAATAAAAATTCTGTTGTCATGATCGTCTTTCAGGAAAAGACCTGGAGAGAGAAAGCTTGAAGGTATAAAACCAGAGCTTTCCTTAACAAAACTGAAAGGTTAATTTCAGTGCTGTTTTATAGCCTATGTAGGCTTGGGTGTTTGTCACTAGGAAATTAAGGTATGCCTTAAAGACAACCTTAAGTATTCTTTAAGGTGGACCCAAATGCAGACACTGAAGCTGAAGGTGGTTTCTTGCAGATTTAATAACAAAAAAGGGTAACAGAAGCAAAAAATCCAAAAACATAAATCCACAAAAACTCAGAAACAGATTGAGCAGGAGGTGCATATATGGGAGAGAGAAACAAAGACCAGGCTAATCAGCAGATTGGGAGCAGGTGTGAACAGAGGAGTCTAGATGGGAGCTAGGAGAAGGAGACTGAGGGCAACACAGTGCAAATACCTAAGAACTTAAAATGGAAACAAAACCAATAACTCAAAGATAAAACTTGACAATTAGAAGTAAAAAATTACAATTAAACTAAAAGCATACTTGGAAAAGCATTTCTTTCTCCATTGTGAGATCAATAAAGTTCTATTTCTGTTAACATTTTTTCATATAATGGTGAACTGGATGGACTTGCTGGTTAACAAAAGAATAATTTTAACTTTATAGTGAATTAATTGGGGTCAATTGAGTTTGTATCATTGCTATGAGGACATTTAGGTCATCCGTCCTCTGAAAGTGTGGTCCCTGATTCCTTCCCCCAACCTTCTCTTTAAGTGTTGTGTACTTAGAGCAGTTAAGTTTGTAAATATATTTACGAACTTGGACACTGGGCTATGGCGTGAATTTTCTTCTATTATTTTTGCAAGCAAAGAACATATTTTGAAAATGGAAATAAAAAAAAAAAACCCAACACATTACGTAAACTGAAACTTGAAAAAGAAACTAACAGTAGCAGTCATTCAAAATGGCCCTTCCTATTCAAAAGCCTGCGGAACGGCAGCAAAATCTCCTCCAACTTCCAGCCACTGGCCTTCTCCTGTGCGGGCATATTTTTTTACTCTGACTCCATCCTCTCACTGAATTACAGGGTCTGACCAAAAGATAACGCTTCTCTTTAGATCTTAATGTCCAAAAAGCATGACAAAAATAATATTTTTTATGCTTAAAAAGGAATTTCAGGGGACTAACCAAGGACCAGCTAAAGACCCATCAAGGAAAGTGGGAAAATGTTGAATGGGTATTACTTAAGATATCCAAAAATGAAAAGTTTAGGAGCAAAACTGAAAAATTCTATCCCTTTTTTGGAAATATCTAACTCCCTCCTCTGAAAGATAAAAACACATGATTGTCATTTTATAATGAGAATGGTACCAATTAACATTGTTCAGGTGCCGCATGAGCTTGTGGTCGGCAGAGAATGCTGTGATTTAATAACCAGGTGACGAGAGCAAATTTTTGAAGCGTCCTTCTGATTAATTGTTATAAATGTCCACACAGGCAGCAGCAGTCAGCATTGGTTTATGCTGAGGGATCGAATGTTGGCCGTAAAAAATAGATGGTTTTCAGTTAAAGGGAAACGTTTCGCTTACATTTCCATTTTTATTGCCGTCCAATTCTGGGTCATTTCATGCACAAAGCAACATCAAGTCTCATCTAATTGGCTGGTCGACCGTTTCACATTCTAAGCATTTCCTTTAGCAGCAAACTCATCTGCATAATGAAATACTGGTCAAAGGGGTGTCTGTTTTATTTAATTTCACACCATCTGAGTGTTGAATTTCTACGCATTTTTGCTGAAATATTACATGTTTAATTCAACTTTAAATTAACACAAGCTCAATCTGATGTTTACTCTGCTAAAACTTGCCATCAAGAATCAGTTAGAGAAGAAAATCCAAGAAACTTTGAGCCAAAATGTCGTCTGTGAGAAAATTAAAGGTATGGACCCTGAAAATTTTAATTAGACATCTTAAAAGCTGCATTTATTCTGCCCTCTTCACTTGAACGATATAGAAGTCAAAGGCCGAAATGAAAATTAATGAATAACTATAAATATTAAAGCTGTAAAACTATCTCTTACATTACAAATTGGTGGTTTGGCCTCTGTGAGTCTCTCCTCTAAAAGACATGCAGGTGAGCCTTTCTGCTCGCAGCTTAAACACTAAACGCCTATGTCCTTCCCTCCTGCTGAGGTGAAGTGACACAACTGGATCCAAGGGAACAGAAGAGGTGGGACGCCTCGTTCAGGAAGGACCTCGTGTCCTGGTGTCAAGGTGAATGATTAATATCCGGAAGGTTTTTCCATATCTGATCACCGTTATGCCTCTAACATGTCACACATCTAATGGCCAATAAAGCTCCTGGCTTTGGATGTATACAAGTGAGGAGCATTAAGGGATAGGAATGAAAGAGGAAAAGCCTCCAGGGGCATAAAAAAAGTTCATCTTATCCATGAAAGATGGAAAACAAAATACTCTACCTTTCTTTTTCTCCATAATATGGACCAGTTTGTGTTGAGCTGCATCTCACGTCGCATTTTAAGTCACACCGACACAGTGATGCTTCTTTGGAAATAAATCTTTTATAGCATGCAGACAAAGCACATACTTAAAATGACTTTGTGTCAAGGTGAGTTTAACAGCAACATGCACAAATGGCTAAAAACAAGAAAAGAAAATGTAATCAAGAGTCAGAGGTTGTAAAGGTGATTTAATAGAACAACAAAGAATTGAAACCTGTTCCTGAAAGGACTGTTTAAGATGAAAAGAAAACTCAAATGATAAATTACTGATGGAACTTGAACCCTGGTTTCCAGTTAAAATCCGGGTGGGAAAAGTAGTAGAAACCATTAAATATTCAGTTATTTTAATTAAATGGATCTACAGAACGACTAGTTGAACTTTATGGCCTAAAAGCCCAGCTATCAGGGCCAGATCATTATTTGTGTATTCTTAGTTTTCTCATGTCAGTTATTCATGTTTGTTTTTCGAGTTTTAGTTAAGTTTGTGGTTCATGTCCTGACTCTGGAAAGCCAGTGGATTTAGAGGGTTAAATGTTTGTCTACTGGTCGTGTCCCAGCTCTTCTCTGCTGAGCCCTCAGGGTTTTGGCCTGATGTGTGAGGAGAGCGCAGGTTCTTGGTCCTTCTCCACTAAACTCAGGGTTTTGGCTCAGAACACAGGGGAGGTAGGCCTGGCTCCTTGTAGGAGACCAGTTTAAAGTCTGGCATTTTTCCTGGAACCACGTCTTGCATATCTTCCTCTCTACCACTGAGCCTGCCCGTCTTCTTCTGTGCGTGTCTGTCGGGGAACGCTGCTGGACTCATAGAATACTAAACCTGCCTTTTAGATTCATAGTGTCTTTTTTTAATAAGCCACTAAAAGGGGTCTTGACGGTTGGTTAATATACGTAGCTATGTCTCTATGCACAAATATTGATAAGCATAGAAGCAAACACCAATGAAAAACCTGACCGCTATGGATGTTAAGCATATATATTGCGGGGACTATATAGTTGACTTTATAGTAAAGTCAGTTAACTAACAGTTGGGACAGATGATCACTAGTTTTGCTCCCTGTTGGTGAAGTAACTCCTCCTCCACCTACCTGTCCCATCTCTGTTATTAGTCGCCGTCGTCTGGTAGTAGGGAATTTCCCGCAATATAAAAAACAGATTTTCGAAGATGCATCAGATAATGCATTGTTCTTGCTAACCCGTACTGAATTTGGATGATGAAAATGACACATCGTAGCTTTAACATCGTGTGTGTATCTACAGACCTATTACATATTTAGTGTTGATACTATGGAAATTAAGGCTGTTGTTTGATTTTTTTTTTATGTCCAGTAGTGTTTTTTTATACAAATTTCAGTTGATGACAGATATAAACATAAAGAGGAAAGTCTGGCCCCCAGAAGTAAAAAGAATAGGTGTGTTCGAGATGAAAAGTGGCTCGTCTGGAATGTGGATGAAAGTTTACGGCGCTGCTGATGGAAGGGGTTGATCATCTGTAGTGAATCTGGACAGAGCTGGCTGGCATCACGTTTGTTTTATGCAACTTATTCATAGAAATACATAATAGAACACACAAACTTTAATTTTTAGTACTATGCAGAGAGTATCACAGTTAATTCTGTTGTTTATACTAACATTTTAAGTTATATTATTCATATAATTTATTATTGTTATAAGCCTTCCCACAATCAGCAATTCGTCTATAAATAAGGCTACATGTTTAAACACAAAAGTATTAAACAATAATATTAATCAACCAAACTTAGCCTGAATGTACACTGCTAAAAGATTTTGGAAACACTAAAACTGTCCACTTAGGAAGCGACACTGAT
>NW_015150586.1:18318-21456 GCF_000732505.1 Cyprinodon variegatus
TACATTAAGATCCAAAATTTTGAGATTAAAGTCAGAATTCTGAGAAAAAAGTCGGAATTCTGAGATTAAACTCAGAATTCAGAGAAAAAAGTCAGAATTCTGACTTTTTTCCCATATTAAACTGAAATAAAATTAAAAAATCAGTAAACTTTTTTTTTTTTTCTTCAGTGGCCCTAATCCTCTTCCGTACACACCAGTAAAAACCCCTAAAATAAAAACCCCACATGCTGGAAACTCTCGGCTGTCATACTGGCCTCTGTCGCCGCTGCTGCCTGTCGTCAGGCGGTGTGAGGCTCCCCTGAGCCGGTTGCGAGGCAACCGTGGCTGCATTAATATGCGCGGTGGAAAGGGAGCAGGGGATACCTCTTGCCTGTGGAGGAAAAGCATCCACCACAGCGTCAGCATGAGCCGCCCGCTTTACCCTTCATGTTCTATTCAGTTAATCATGGAGAGATGTTCAACCACCACAACACAAAGAGCCTGATTTTAGTTTCAAGAACCACTTTTATGGCTCTTATTTATCTTAAAAGCAACCAAACATTTGAAAAAGTTTAGATGAGGTTTGAAGGGAGAGGAAACACTGACAGCATCTCCTTTTGGAAACAAAAGAAGATGAAAATAACCACATGAAACATCCTGGTTGCTCTCCCAGCCCCCCCCATCTGCCCATCAACTGACTATTCTTTAACTTGACATCATCCTTTTCACTCAGACAGGAGGAAGGAGAAGAGGAGGAGAACACAGAAGGGAGACGGCAGCAGAGAGGAGGTGGGCAGCACAGCGCTGAGGGGGAGAAAAAGTGACAGCAGCTGAAACTTGGCCACCAGTGAGATGAAATTTGTGGAGGAGACGCTGGAGCAGAGCAGGAGATTACATCCAACCAGAGAGCTGAAATCGGAACGCCGGGAGAACCAGCCAGCCCTCCCTGGATCCGGTGCACCTCCTGAGCCTAAGGATGAGAGGGGTAGACTTTCCCCCTAGGAGCCGGGGGTGCGTGTGCGCCACAGGAAGGCGTCCCCGTTCAGCATGTCCAATGCTACGTTACTCCTGATGCTTTGTAAGGTAAAGCCCTCTTCTTCCAGTCAATGACCCGTCAGTTTGTTCATATCCTAACCAGTCTTTTTTTCTCACTGCTTGTGCTGATGACATAGACATTACGCTGGTAAATGATCTAGAAATAAGTAAAGAATTCTCAAATTAAGTGTATTTACCCTTAATTTGAGCAGGTAAATGAGATAGTTTGGCAAAGGCATGAGTATTTACACTCTTAAAATAGGATAATTAGATAATATGCACTTGAAATAAAACAATGCAAGTGTTTTTTCCTTATTTAAATGTAAATTATCTCTTTCATTGCAAAAACGATCTAGAAATAAGTCAAAATGTCTTAATTTAAGTGTATTTACCCTTAATTTGAGTAGGTAAATGAGGTAGTTTGGCAATGGCATGAGTATTTACACTCTAAAAATAGGATTAGATAATATGCACTTATAATAAGACAATGCAATTGTTTTTTCCCCTTATTTTAAATGGAAATTTTTTTATACCAAAATGCAAAATGTCTCACTTTCCTCCTCAATTAAAGAAAAAAGTCTTATTTAAAGAAAAAATGACTTATCTAGATTTAAATTTTTTCCAGTATTAATGTTTTGTTCCACTAATAGCTGTTTCAGTTTTGGTATTCTGAGTTTTCTATCATCTCCAAACTTTGTTTTTGTATTTTCTTTTAATCCTGTTTTTAGTGTCTTTGTTTAAAAAAACCTTCAGCATCTGGGATGAAGGATGTTCGATTTGACTTTTAGTTCACTTCCTAACAATCCAAGGCGATGCTTTCTCATCAACGCCAACATACGGCTGTCACTTCCCAATTACTCACTGAACACACGGCAGAAAATGGGTCAAATGAGTTTTTTTGTTGGGAGAATTTCAGCTGCTTTTCTTCCATGGAGAAGAAGAAGGAGCTCCGTGAGTCTCTGCTGGTTGTCTTTCTGGGATTATGAGAGCGAAGATGTGCACACAGACGTACCAGGGATGGGGGCTGAGGAGCTGTTTGCTTTATTTCCATCTTAAAACAAAAGCACCTCTGCCTGTCAGACTCTGTTAGCATCTGGAGCTGCTTGACAAAACGGGGTTTATTCAAGTGGCAAACGGTTTCCCTCTCCGATGATCCTATCTGGGGGTTCTGGCCTCCTTCAGGTGCAGAGGAAGTGTCTAGATTTGTCTTCCAGGTATGGCTGCATGTCTGACGTTTCTGTCTTCTTTTTATTTCAGTTTTTTTTCTGTTGTTTTGAAGTATATCTTATCATTGAGGGAGCACTGCCAAACTGATCCCTCTAACCGATTCTAACAATCACAGATCCAAGCAAGAATTATTTTGATTTTGTTTTAAGATTAATATACTAAGAAAGAGCAGATTCTGCACTGGAAAAACAGTCTAGAAATAAGTATTTACCCTTAATTTGAGTAGAGAAATGAGGTAGTTTGCCAATGGAATGAGTATTTTTACTCTTAAAATAAGATAATAGGATAAAACGACTTGATATAAGACAATGCAATTGTGTTTTGTTATTTCAAATATAAATTGTCTTGTTCTATTGGCAAAATGTCTCTTTTAGCTCCTCAATCCAAGAGCAAATGCACTTATTTTATGAAAAAAATGACTTCTCAAGATTTCGATTTTTTCCATTGTGTATGTTCTTTTCTAAAAAATTATACATAAAAATTAGTCCGATAATCTGCCAGTGCAGTAAAACAGTTTCTCTTGATAAAACCTGTTAAAATCATAATATTTATTACCAGAACAAGAAGCAACCTGGGTCAATTGTCTAACTGCACTGGCAGATTATTGCCCTTATATTGAGCAGACAATTCTCAAAGGAAGATTAATCTGACAGAATTAGTGCTTCAATCTCAAAACAAGATATAAAAAAAATTGGCTTGATCTCAGATTTTAAGACTTGGTTAGAGTAACACTTTTTGCAGTATAATTAATGGTAAACAGGTTTTCAAATTCTGACACCTTGAAGTAAGACAAGGACAGACAGAAAGTTTGTTACACTGTAAAAACAGATCCAAAAACAGGTAAAAACATCTCTAAAATGTGCTTCTTTCTTAATTTGAGCTGGTAAGATAATTAGA
>NW_015150586.1:22682-25022 GCF_000732505.1 Cyprinodon variegatus
GATCAATCTATCAATTTCTGGCAGAGCTGCCACTTCTTCTCTTATGTTTTTTGCTCCCTCTTTGCCTTTCACCATCTCCCCTCCTTCTTTAGATTTGTTATGTTTTTTTTATTTCTTTTTTTAATGAATGCTTGTTAAGATCAGCAACAAGGAGGCGTTTTCATGCTTCGGCACACATTCAGCACGTTTCAGGTTCAGGGGGTGGGTACTGTTTATAGTCCTCACCAGGAGAGGCAATCAAAGTGCATCGTTTCAGGTCAGAGGAGGAAGATGTGCTTTAAGACGGGGAGGGAGTGCAATGAGTTTTCATGTATTTCAGGAGAATAACATGTTTATCTTCCTGTAGGAGGCTGGTCTTTAGAACGGTGGATCTTTGTAATCATGTTAAACTCATCAATGTTTCATGGCAGTTTTATGTGAGCGATATTTCTAAAAATAGTACTTCTTTTGTTTGCCTCTGAAATATGAATGCATTTAATATTTATTTGTTGTTACACAGTAAATGCTTCTTTAAGATAAATCTATGCTTTGAAGAACTTCTTTATGGAGCTTTTCTCCTGCCAGCGCCTCAGGAAGAAGAGGAATAATGGCTGTCACTAATTAACCAATTAGTCCAAGGATTAACTTTACTTGAAAAATAAAACTTTAGTCATCTTATAATTGTTTTTATTCAAATTTCCAGGAATGCACATTAAATTTAAGCCTTGTAATCATAAGTTCAAAATGTGCATTCTGCATCAGAAATGAAAATTTGTATCAGGGGATTCAAATGTTTGACCAAGTTTATTCTGATGTCTCTAAATAAATAATTAATTGTATTTAAATCGGGAAAAATCTATATATTTAAACAGAATGACCCACATTTTAATTTCAAAATCCCTTTTTTTTCCGTAAATTATTTCATAAATAAACTAATGAGCACAGCAACACAAATATCAAGTATTTTAATTCCATTATTTATTATTATATATTATTATATTTACCTTTGTTTAGAAGAAAAAAAACCTGATATTTTATGCAGCTTCTTTGAAAAACTACTTCTATAGAGGTGCGAGCTATAAAGTACACAAACACTCATCATTGCACAATTTCTTCCAATTAATTTGGTAAAACTATGTAGCTACAATACTGCCTTTAAAAGTTTAACATCTGCTGTAGACAGAGGTTCCATTTCTGAAGGTACGCTAGGAAGATATTTCCATGCCCTGAGCAAACGCCTTATGTGTCACTTCTATGTAATCAATCAATGCAATGCCTAAACTCAGGAGCGCTACGAGGCTATCATGAAATCTGCAACGCAAAGGACTGTTTTTGGAGATTACAGCAAAGTCAGAGCGCCACCACACCTGCTAAGGTTGCAAACCAAAACTCGCTGTAGCTAAAAATGTCACTGCCCGATCTTTACCATCAGCTCATTTACGCAACCAGATATACATCCAGATCGCCCTCGATTTTACTTTGTAAGAAACACCTAAATTTACTTTTTTCCCTCCCGAAAAGTAGTAAGCGTACTAAACTATAAAAATGAAGAAAAAAAAACAACTAAAATTCAGTTAATTCTGGTGAAGGTTCTCAGTCATCCAGGTCATAATAATTCCTAAAAAAGAAAATTAAAAACAATCTACCAATTTTTTATTTTTATTTTCTTTTTTTGGAAGGAACTAAAATGCACAAAAACATGCCGGACTGCTCTGAGCATGTCCCATGAAGACCTCAGAGAAGCAGTTTAACGGAAAAAATGTAAAAAGCAAAAAATTATCGCTGAAAAGTTATAAAACATTGTTTAGAGATGTTTGTTAGGGATTTAAAGTTATAGAGTACGATCTTTTATTTCCAGGTGGATCATCTAAATAGGTGGTCGTCCTAACTGTCAATCATTCTGGTGATATGTTTACAAGCTTTTCCCGTTAGCTATCTTTTTCTGCGCATTTTCAGGCATATATCTGTAGTGAGAAATGGTTTCAGACAGTCATTGAAGCTCACCTTTTTCACCGCAGTTCTTTAAAATGGCAGAGGTTAGTAAAAGAAAAGGGCCGTTTCTCAATTCACAAGAACGCAAGTACGCAAAATGTTTTGTGTAGGGAATAAATAGTTTTGACTGTTAAAGAAATGCTAAAGATCCAATCCTACTGCGTTCTCGCCAAGAACGGACTTGGCAAGAACGCGAGCACGCAAGCACGTATGTGTATTGGAGCAGAAGCGTACTCGTGACGTCATCACATGCAACGTTCTTTAGCATTTCTTTAACAGTCAAAACTATTTATTCCCTACACAAAACATTTTGAAAACAATATTTTTAATTTCTAAAGCTTAAAAAACATTAAAAAAATTACCGAACCA
>NW_015150586.1:25261-30321 GCF_000732505.1 Cyprinodon variegatus
ATTTTGCACTAACTCTGTAAACAGGCCACACAGGGAGGCCGCGGGGCATTCTGGGGAAGCGGTCAGTCTGAAGAACGCACAAGTCTGCTCTGATGCATGCTCGATAAAGAGGGCGGGGCGAGAACAACATCCGGGGATTTGATGCGTTCTCGATCTGGCGTTCTCGAGAATTGGAACGGTACTCGGGTTGAGGCTGATGACGTGTCACGAGCACACGGGCACATGAGAACGCTCAAGAACGCATATTGAGAAACGGCCAAAGTGTCTACGAAGTGTATAAGAAGAAAATATCCCAGAATGCTTTGCACAGAGAGCTCTCCTCACAAAGCATTATTGGATTTGCTATCACAGCAGCCCGCTGTCACCATAGGATGTCGCTGCCTGACAGCGGCAACTAATAACAAAGATGGTGCAGGCTCCGCACGGAAGAGGAGGAGTTACGTGACCAACGGGAAGCAAAAGTAGTGATCATCTGTCCGAACAATCAGTTAACGGAGTTCGGTATAAAGTCCACTATATAGTCCCCGCTCTATATATTGATGGAGGGATTTAGGGGTTAGGGTGGAAGTTCAGACACAGTAAACTGGTTCAAGCTATGAGAACAGCAACTTTTAAACACAGCGTGATGGTCTCCCCCTAGTGGTCTGGAGCACATCTGTTGTCAGATGGCCAGATCTCCGGCTCGTAGAGATTGCCCGTGGGTAAAAAAAAAAAAATCACTTGAAAATAAATTGACGGTAAATAATAAAAAAAAAACAATCGAAATCCCTCTTGCGTTTGTCAGCCAATGGTAACAAAAGAGCGATCTGAAACTGACGGTATTAGCCAATCAGAAGAAGACGGTGGCGGGTCTTAGGAAAGCGTGTACCTCCTCCTCTCGTTTCTTGCTCATGTCGCCAGATAGATTGTGGTTTAGTGCTGAAGTTCTACATGTTCAATGGAAAGACGTGTAAAAAGTAAAAAAATAAATAAATGAAACTTTGTGCTTGGAGAGAAGGAGGATAGAGAGAATAGAATTGCATGGAGTGAGAACAATGTAGTTCATGAACTCAGGGGAAGATGTCACGACCAATGATAAAGGTCTTAAAAATAAGTGGTGCTGGGCATGGCTGGAGGAGACAGGGCGAGATGCCAAGCCAATTAGCAGCTGGTGCACAAAGTTAGGTGAACCAGACGCTTGCTTCTGCATACTGTGCTCCAGGAAGCTTATTTACGCATCCAAAAAGGTACTACGCAAACATGAGTTAGACCCTGGTCATCAAGCTGCTGTTCGCGGGCAACAGCTGATGCACCAGCATCAATAACTGACCGTGTATGCGAGTTAAAAATAAGGTTTTGTGCTGTCCCCTCTGAACACAGCGCTTAACAGGCATATGTATGTATATATATATATATATATATATATATATATATATATTTATGAGTTTCTCGGCCGTGTCAAAAACGTTCGGGCTCAGTATTTTGTTTTTTACTTTAATCCCTGGTAAGTTGCTGATCTTTCTGCTATTTGCAGCATTTGTCCTGTCCACATGTTTGTAATTGTTGCTTCTTAGTCTCATTTTGTGCTGTGAAATCTTGTTCTTACATGATGCTTGGACCACTTTTCCAAACATAATGTTGGAAACTAAAAATTAAGCAAACACAAAAATGACCCACAGCTTTTCTTTTTCTTTTCATATATCTCTAAATTCAGAAAATATCTCAATTACCTGTTTTTTCATGGAAGTTTCCACAGGGAAACCTTGAAACAAGGGACATTTTAGCTAAAGCTACGATGTGTATTTTTCAGCGAGTGCAGTGACATGAAACGCCCATCCCAAACGCTAAGTTCAGGCACGCCGTCTCCCCTTACCTCTGTCGTCCAGATGAATCGTCCCCAGCCTTGGGGACTCTAACCAAAGCAATCATGGACCAATGACAGGAGAAAGATGCATCTGTTCAGAAAAAAAAAAAACAATTACATAACAACCTGCTTAAAATCAGTTGTCTTGCTGGTCGTGGCCGGTGTAAGTCTAGTTTATCTAGATTACTTTAAGTAGTATTTTATTAGTGAATGCAGGACAGTATATAGACCAAACTTGACGCAATCCCTTTGGCTGTCAGGTTGGGTGGAGGTTTGAGATGAGGACTCAAATGCAGAGACTGAAGCTGAAGGTGATAACTTACAGATTGAATATCCAATAGTTCAACAGAAGCAGAAATCCACAAACATAATCCACGGGATCCACAAAAATACTGACAACCAGAAAACTCACATGAAGGGGAAGAAATAACAAGCTAGCCAACAGTAACTGAGCAAGAGGGGCATATATGGGAGAGAGAAACAAAGACCAGGCTAATCAGCAGACTGGAAGCAGGTGTGAACAGAGGAGTCTAGAAAGGAGCTAAGAGAAGGAGACTGACACAAGAGTGCAACAGAGGGCAAAAAAGAAATACCTAAGAACTCAAATAGAATCAAAAATAACTTGTACAAAATGGAAATAAAACCAATGAAAACTCAAAGATAAAGCTTAAACAGAACCAAAACCATGACATTGGCGATCTCTATGGTCACTAGTTTATCAGCTCTGTGCTGCCTTAAAGAAAAAAAGATGTCTGCCTCCACAAATGCGAACCCACTACTATATAATTATAAATGGTAATTTCTAAGACAAGGCAAACATCAAGATTGAGAGTTTTAGGCACACACTTATAGATGATATATGACATCTATGTCAGTAAATCCCTGTAATTATTAAACACTGCACCTTTAAAATAAAATCAGTGCTCAGCCATGCAGACTATTAATCGGAGAGGCACAAAGTGTACCTGTTAGTGGCTTAGGTAACTTGATGGAGTTAGAAAAAAAAAACATGTTTTTTTTTTCTTTCATCAAAAGCGTTTTCACTAAAAGTCCAAATCCCTGTTAGACAGTTTATTTTTAGCATACAGCGAGTTGCCGTCTAAAATCATTGACCCGCAGAAGGAGCACTTTTCTCCTGAGAGGTGTTTGGATGCAAACTTGCACAAGCTGCTGCACCTACAGGCCAGCAACATACAGATAGTTTGTACTAGGGCACCCCAGGCAGCATATAGCAGTACACACTCAGGCCCACTCACACACAGACCTGTGAAATCACTCAGACGAGTGCTGGCACTCTCTGCCACGATTAAAACAGTGGAGGACATCCAGCCGTTCTTTTGTTGAATGAATCCAGCCGTTCTTTTGTTGAATGAATCCATGAGCATTTGCATAAAGCCTTTGTATGTGTTTTCGTGCTCTGCTGCTCCAGTAGATCAGGTACCTGAGTGGCAGTGAGGAAGTCCTCCTCATTGATTTGACGAAGCATCCGTCAGCAGTTATTTATGTCATTATATAACAGTAAAAGCGTATGGTGCTTATGGTTTTCAACTTAAGAACAATATAGCCAGTTAAAAACCTCCTCCCTTCCACTATGTTTAGCTGCAGTGGCACCACCAGAGTAGTGGCCACAGCCGAAGTGCAATGCCCAGGCCACCCTACTTATAGTAGAAGTAGTAAATTGTAGTACACTGGAAGAACGATCTAGAAATAAGTAAAAATGTCTTAAATTAATTGTATTTCTCCTTAATTTGAGTAGGTAAATTAGATAGTTTGCCAATGGAATGAGTATTTTTACTCTGATAAATAAGATAATTAGATAATATGCACTTGAAATTAAACAATGCTATTCTGTTTTCTTATTCTAAGTGTAAATTGCCTTGTTCCATTGGCAAGATGTCTCTTTTACTACCTTAATCCAAGGGCAAATGTACTTATTTTAAGAAAAAAATGACTCGTCTAGATTTTGATTTTTTCCAATGTAGCATCAGTTTAGCATGTCATCCCATTATGCACAGCAAGGGACATAACATTAATACTCATACAATAAACCAGGGTATGAGTAGGTGTTTACTTAAAGGCATACTCTGCAACATTTTTCAGTTAATTGATGTGTTCCATAACGTTTTGGATGATTAAATNCCCTCTGGGGGGAGCCTCGCTGGAAAATCAACACCGGTTGCATAGTATACCTTTAAGTTTTTATGATTACTACAGGCAGGTTTAACACAATAGTAGATTCAAACTTTGAAACTACTGACCTCAGCCTTTAAAAAAAAAACTTTAAACCCACTTTTTTAAATAAGCATTTAATACTGTCTCTTAGATTACTGTCTCTTAGATTTCATCTTTCTGTGTGCTCCTTTCTATGCACCTCTGGAAGGCTTTTAATGTCCTGCAGCGCTGCACCCCTACAGCACTTTTAATTGTATCTGTATGTTTTATATGTGTTATGTATTGTTTTATGGCTTTGTTGTAAAGCACTCTGGGTACCATTTGGCTATTGTAAAGGGCTATACAAATAAATTTGATTGATTGATTGATTGATTGATTGATTGATTGATTGATTATGGCTTTTAGTTTCAGTGTGCCACCTCAAGATTTTTAGTGGCCCCATCTGGCCCCCCCTATGAAACATTTCTGGAGGCGCAACTGTTATCTGAATCAACCTTCCATTACGTTTTGCATTTTCTGCAAGGGGACCGATGAGTTGTAGTTAATTCTAGATATTTTTTTACAATCAATACAACTACTAACTAGTGTTGCGCCCAAGCCATTTTTGGCCCAAATACCGATACCAGATACCTGGCTGTGCAGTATTGGCCGATACCGATATCATACCGATTCCATCTGTTTGAAATTGCTGTGTGTGTTTATATGAAGAACTGCATACTACCTGGATGTAAAATAATTGCCATCATGGCTTTGTCAAGCTGCTGTCTACCTTTGTGAAGCAGGAAAATACAAAGTGAATCCAGTAGAACTTTTTATTGCCTACCTGGAATGGGTGACAATAGTTAAAGAAACGTTTGGCTCTCAAAATGGTATCGGTGCCCTATTTGTTGGTACTCGCCGATACCGATACCACCATTTAAGTGCTGGAATGGGGCCCCGGCCGATACTGGTATTGGTGCAACACTAGTACTAACCCTAACTGGAAAAAAAAGTTGGTCCCTTTGAGAGTTTAAAGGAATAGTACACCCAAAACATGATTAGCCTT
>NW_015150586.1:30446-32945 GCF_000732505.1 Cyprinodon variegatus
AATAAATAAAAATAAATAAAAATAAATATCAGCTCATCTAGTGCTGTAGGCATTTCTATTTGCAAAAGTAAGTCAATAAACTTGAATAAATTTAAGGTTTATATTTATTCTTTCTTAACGCATACATACATACATACCATGTTTTATCCGTGAAAAAAAAGTTAAAAAGTTACAGAATAAAGAACGAAGCAACATCTTTAAAATAAATAATAACGAATCACAAATTTATAGCACTAATTTACAACCCCTAAATAAACAGTTTCAGTCCTTAGCAGCTGGTGGTGGTATTCCACCTGGAGGTTGCTTGGATGCTGCTAAAACATTGATCAAATGTTATACTGTGCATACACTGAAAACAATGTTTTAGCAAATGTATAACAATCGATCTAAAGCTGCTTTTTCATCTTCTTCCTTTTCTTGTTTAATGGCTGTTGGTGAGCAACCTTCAGGTGTATTACTGCCACCAATGAGTAACGAGTCTGATGCTTCATCAGGGGTTTTACATTCCTAAACGTAAAGTTCTCATTTATATTCGGAAATATGTGATTCAAACTCAAAATGTGTGATTTGCACGCTTTAAATTTAAGAATCATACCCTTAAATTTGTACTGTGGTTGGTAAACATAAGTTTGTAATTTGGATTTGTAAATTTGGAATTTCTGTTTGTTAATTTCAGATTTGCAGATATGTTATTCGAACTTAAAATTGGTGAACTGATTGATTTGTGCTCATAAATATGTGACTCAATCTCTTAATTTTGAAATTGTGTAAGTTTTTGATTATATTCGTGATGTGCGATTTGTTGTATATTCATGATTTGTATTTGAATATTTGGGATTTGTTCTATAAATTTATTGATAAGTACTCATAAATTTGGGATTTATGCTCTTTAATTTGTGATTTGTAGTCATAAATATTTGATCTAAAGTTGAAAATAAAAATGCAATCTAGTGAATGTATTATTCATGCTGAAAATGTGTGATTTATGCTTGAAAATGTGTGATTCGTACTTGTAGTTTTTTATTTGTTCTTTTAAACTTCGGACAATGCA
This sequence comes from Cyprinodon variegatus, assembly GCF_000732505.1. Lineage (NCBI taxonomy): Eukaryota > Metazoa > Chordata > Actinopteri > Cyprinodontiformes > Cyprinodontidae > Cyprinodon > Cyprinodon variegatus. The sequence continues at coordinate 31,498 of NW_015150586.1, forward strand.
AAGCAATGTGGTTTAAGTAAACTTTTCTTAAATTAATTGCATTTGTTATTGACTTGAGCAGGTATAGTAAGTGAAACACAACTGCAGTCTCTGATTTCAAGTGCATAATATCTACTTATCTTATTTTAAGCCTAACCATACTTATTCACCTACTCAAATGCACTTATTGCAAAAATTTTCTACTCATTTGAAGATCCTTTTTGCAGTGTAAATGTATGATTTGTGGTTGGTAATATATGCCTCAAACTCTAAATTTGTACTTTGAAATATATGATTTGTATTGTTATATTTGTTGGAAAAGTTGTGATTCCATTTTTTACATTTGTGATTCATAGCTTAGATAAATTTATAAATTTGTGATTTGCACTAAGAATTTTGATTTGTACTTGCAACTTTCTGATTTATATTTTTAAATTTTTCATTTATATTTGTAAGTATGTGGCATGTACATGTAAATAGGGTATTTTTAAATGTATTTTTTTGATTTGTAGTCTTAAACTTCTGATTTGTACTTTAAATTTCTGATTTGAACTTTAAATTTCTGAGTTGTACTTGGACATTTATGAAATGTGCTTGTACTCATAAGTTTGTGATTTGTAATACTAAATTTGTGATATGGGTTTTTGAATTTAGTTGGTGCTTTTTATACCAGTTTTGCAGGGGTAATTTAAATTAGTGGTAAAAAAGTTTGTATTAATTTTATTCAGAGCTGTGTAAACTTCTTAATAAACCTGAGTGTTCTTTTTTCTAGCTTTCTTTTCAGAACCAAACTGTTTATCTTTTTTATATTTTCAGATTTTTAAAAAAGTCATGTTAAAATATTCCTCTAAAAAGGGTCGACTTTGATGAAGGACACAGCAAGGCTTTTCTCCATCCTTAACCGAACAAGTGGCAGTCAGTTACAGGCTTTTAGCTAAGAATATTTCATAGTGCGTAAACCTTGGTGTATCACATCTTTAGGCTTTGCGTGGTGTAGCGGGTTCGGAAAATTGTGAAATTTAGACTCTCTGAAATGCTCATTCCTGCATTTTGAGGTTGAATGTTGCCAAATGTTTATCTTTGTTCCAACACTACTTTTGTCCTGATTATGGGATGTATGTGTGCTTGAATAGAGGTGGAAATTTCATAAGGAAGACATGACATAACAAAGTCATGTTTCATAGGTTAATTAAAATTATCACAAACTCTAACTGTACCTTCACACCTCGATTTCAGCTGCAAAAAAGCTTCTGCTGCTTTGCTATATCTGCTGTGATCAGTGGGTAAAAAGTAGTTTGAATCTATTTTGAAGTGAGAAAGTCCATCTGAAAAGATCGTTTATGCAGTCAGTTCATCCAGAATACCATCCTGCCTTCAAAGATACTTTCTCTATGGGAGCCGCTCAGACCTAACCTGACTCCACCAGATGGATTTGCTCCGCATATCCATCTGGAAACCTTCCGTTGAAG
>NW_015150586.1:33456-35764 GCF_000732505.1 Cyprinodon variegatus
GGAGGCGGCTAGAAGTAGATATTAGCATTTTTAAGGTATGTGATTCTACGACGGAGTATTAGGGCCAGTATTTATTTTTTCTTCTATACTGAGAATAAAGGTGTAACATGATGAGAATAAAGTCATAAAACTGTGAGAATAAAGTCATAAAACTGTGAGAATAAAGTTGTAACATTATGAGAATAATGTTGCAACAAAAATAGTCATAAAATTATGAGAATAAAGTCATAAAATTACGAGAATAAAGTCGTAATTAACGAGAAAAAAGTCCTAAAATGACGAGAAACAAGTTGTATGTTATGACAACTCTTCCAAGAAGCACTTTCTCCACTAAAATGAGGAATGTAGAGCATCATGTGAAGTTATACTTTGGCATCGGTTTGACGTCATCTGCTGGGTGGAGCTCCAAGCTTTCTTTCTGAAACGGGTTGTGATATGAAGACTTTATTCTCCCAATATTACGACTTTATTTTCAAAATAAAAAAATACAAAATCTCTAGCCTGGCCCTAACCAACTGCAGGCACCAGGATAATAAAAGCGAACATATTCTGCCGGCAGGTTTCTACATTTTAAGTTAATTTAGGCCTTAATAAACTGTTTCAGAGGAGTGATTATAGTGCTCTGCATCAGCAGTGCTGTGTCTGTCTCCCTGCCAGCTCCCAGATCAGCTTCTCTGATTGGTTGATGTGGCGCATCAAGCAGCAAAAGTTCAATTTTTTCAACTCCTTCATCTGCTGCCTTTGAAACTTTAGGTAGTTCCAAAGCCATGCATCCCAAAAACAGGGCATACAATTTATCATTTTCATTGCTAGCTGAAAGCCTGGTCAGTTTCTGTATTATTGTCCAAATTTTTACCTGTCAGCCCCGCAGCAGTTGGTCTGCAGTACAACAAAGCAGCTCCTCTTAATGAAACAAGATTTGTATTAATGTAGTTTTTTTGTTTTATCTGTCTGCTCCAGATTGGACCTCGACAAAAGCTGAAGTCGTTTGCGGGGAAAATGGTAAACACTCTCTACAGTGATGAGGAAAAGGGAATTCAAGACCAGGACTGTAAGGAGGAGAGCATCTTAGCCATGCTGGGCATCATCGGGACTATTCTGAACCTGGTCGTCATCATCTTTGTCTACATCTACACAACACTGTAGGCTTTAAACTGCAGTAAGGGTTGACAGTGTCGTGGCTTATGTGGAAATAAAGATGGGAGGAGTCAGATGGAGGCTGGACTTTCTAAGCCGTGCACAGGATTCCAGCGTTATCCAGTTTATATTGTATCGATCTGAACAAGTGAAAGCACAGAAAAATGCGTCTTCACTCTGTTCTTTGGATGGAAAGTCATTCAGATGATCAGTGGATTTTTGGATTCCTAAAAAAAGTGCATGAAATGAACAAGAGACGCTCAGTGTTCAGGTTTTCCTTCCAACTCTTTGAGCTAAAAGACTATATCTCCTGATTTAAAGCTTTTGGATAATTTACAAGATCAAGATTTTCTTCCTGTAAAGACAACATATTAAACAGCTGTGCTTGTTTTGATGCTTCTTCAATGTAGCAAACTTTACATTTCATGTATTTATATAACATGTATGATTATAACTGCTTTTTTTAAGGCAGCAGGTTAACTGAAAAGGAGTTTTATTTACACCGATTTTAATGATTTGTTAAAACAATTTCTCATGAAACCTATTTTGAATGCAAGCTAAATGTTTTCACACGGTGATGCATCCATGATGAATGCATCAGGCACTGAGCTCCGCAGAAGCTCCAGAAAAATGGAACAACTCATGACATCTGGAAACAGCATGATTATCATATATTATTAAAAAGCATTTATGCATCTTTTTGACCTGTACTGGACATCCATATTAAACTACAATCCATCCATACAGATGAAAGTAAAACTTCTCAGGAGGATTTAGCTGCAGGTGTTTTAATGCAGCATATTTTGTATAAAGCAAAGTTAGAGACGTTTGGCTGAATAAGTAGATCAGGCATGACAGATGAGTGGATTTGATATTACACTCACTGCAAACTGCTTTAACATAAATGTACATAGATATTAGCTTTGGAAGCCTCCAAAGTTTATAATTTCTTATTAGCATTTCAGTTATGCATCAGTGACTGGTAAAAACTGTTTGCCTTAAAACCTGAGCTAATGGGTGTGCTGAAAATGTCAAATAATCTGGTTGTTTCAATTGTACAGGTTTTTTTTTTAAACAAGTAAAATGTGATTTAAAATGTATTTTGAATGTTCACTTGAATCACGTTTCTTGCTTTTTGTCTCAGAAAAACATTCAAAACATTTATTTTTAC
>NW_015150586.1:36103-43579 GCF_000732505.1 Cyprinodon variegatus
ACCCAGAGAGAACCCACGCATGCTCAGGGAGAACAAGCAAACTCCATGCAGAAAGATCCTTTGCAGGGAATCCAAACCAGAACCTTCTTGCTGCTAGGCAGCAGTGCTAACCACAAAATACAGGCGAGGCTAAACCTACCCTGGAAATTTCATAAACTACTTGGTCAAACATGCAAAGTCAAACTTGTAAACTGTAATTTCCCTCTGGGATTATTAAACTAACTCTGATTCTGAAACTTCATAAATGTGGTTGTTCAGTTGCATTAAATTTACTCCAGAATGTGTTTGATTTCATGATTTCATTAATTAGCTGTTTAGCAGTGACGCAATCTCCCCTTTGCTCTTGAGGAGTAGGACGCTGCCTTTCAGTCTTAATGACAAATACCCATTGAGTATTTAGACTCCATGCAATGAAGAAACCATAGAGAAAGTAGGGCCCTGATTGTATAATAAAAAAAAAATAGAAAAATATATAATAATAATGATATATATATATATATTTTTTTTTTCTTTTTCTTTTTCATGTTGAGTTTTATTATTCACATGTTTTATTTGTTTTACACATCATATTTTCTTCTCGTCTGGAGTCAGGATTTCCTCTGAATTGAGGAGCAAAAAAAATCTCTCCTATTGGTCAGCTGGCCTTTAGTAATTGATCAAGAGTGAGATTTTTTTATTGTGCTTGAAATCAATTAAATGTGATCTGTAAAAGAATGCAACTCATAAAGCAAAAATATGTAAATAATGAGAATTATTTTTGATTATTTTTCAATTTAGCTCTTCAAATATTATCTTCAGATTGACTTTTTTGTTCATATTTCTGTTAGCAAGACAAGATCTTTGCCCGAACAACAATGAAACAAAATTCACTTCATACAGCAGAACATAACTTTATGTTTTGTTGAAAATCAATCAAAAAGATGCTGAAAAGACTCAAAGAGCTTGAAGTTAGAAAACAGAGATGGAGAAAGCCCATATTGCCTTAAACAAATTCATTTTCATCCATCTCCTTTTGATTTGCATCCTCTAAGTCAGATGCATAAAGCAGTGTCAGAACAATTTCTCACTCTGTTCGAATATTCTGTGACGACTAACACACTGGAATAATCCTGTTGCAGTCAAAATGGAGACCTCAGACAACTTCACTCTGTTATTTTAACTGAAAATAACATAAAACATGTAAATAAATAACTAAAGCATTGGCAAAAGCACAGCTGCCTTAAATTAAATATACCTGCAAGACTAAATTTATTCTTTTTCACCAGTTTTCTAAATCCATTTCTCTTTCTTAACTGAATGAAGGTAATTAAAAAATGAGCAGGAGGCTGTGATTCAACCGAGTAGAACCTCCCATACCTGACACAGTTTTGATGGTGTAACAGAGAAGCTGCATCAACAATAAATGTATTCAAGCTCCTTTAAGTGAAAAAGACATACAGCGGGGGAGATAAGTAATGAACACGCTGCCATTTTTCTCAGTCAATATATTTCTAATGGTGGTACTGAAATGACAGTTTTACCAAAGAAATCAAACCCAAGATGTCCAGAAATTAAGTTATGATTAGTAAAGTGAAATGGCACAGGGGATAACATTGGACATACTTAATGACATGTATTTAATACTCTGTACAAAAGCTTTCATTGGCAATGATAGCTTCAAGACATCACCTGTATGGAGAAATGAGTCACATGCATTGCTCAGGTGTGATTTTGGCCCATTCTTCCACACTCTGATCTTTAGTTCTTTCCATAGATTCCCATTAGAATCCAGTCAGTTGATTGGCTGGGCCATTCTAGCAGCTTTATTTCCTTTCTCTGAAACCAATTGAGAGTTTCATTGGTGTGTTTGGGGAGTCATTGTCTTGCTGAAATGTCCACCCACATTTCCCCTCATCATCCGCGTAAATGGCAGTGAAGTTTGACAGTACCATTTGCTGAAAAACAGCCACACACCATGATCTTCGCACCTTCACTATATGGTGATTTTGGGGTGATGTGCTTTGCCTTTTAACCTCCAAACATGATGTGTATTACAGCATCCAAAGAGTTCCACTTTGGTCTCATCCGACCAGATATATTCTCCCAGTATTTCACAGGCTTGTCTAAATGTTGTGCAGCAAACTTTAACCTAGCTGTCATGTCAATAGCACCTCCAGAAATATATTTATTGAGAAACATGGTTGTCAAGGTTGTGTGGAGGTTTTTTTTAGGACGCAAATGCAGAGATGAATAGGACAAGGGGTGAGTTTTTTTTTTATTTAATAAGGTTCCCTCAGGCAACTGCAGCAAATTATAAAAACATAAAATACTGAAAGAAAAAAAAATCAAGTAAACTTCAGGAAAAACTCTCATGTGGAGCATAGAGATGAGGAAGCAACTAACAACAACAAGGAACCAGCAAACAGTGATTGAACATGAGGCGTATAAATGGGAGACTGAACAAAGACCAGGCTAATCAGCAGAGTGGGAGCAGGTGTGGACAGAGGAATCTAGAAGGGAGCTACTGAAAAAGAGACGGACACAAGAGGGCAGCAGAGGGCAAACAATACCTAAGAACTAAAATACAATCAAAATTAACAAGAAAAAAAATATGGAAATAAAACCAATAAACTAGAAAACACAGAAAGACATTAATCAAAGTATAACTGAAAACTCAAAAAAGAAAACTTAAATAGAACCAAAAAGTGCAGAGTCATGACAATGGCGGCATGTTCAATATATATTTTACCCCCTATAGTCTGCTGATGTGTTACAACAACGCCAAACTGCAAAGAAAAATCATCCTGTAGCAGAAGCAGTACATCTTAAAGTTTTCTGCAAAGAAAGATGTGTGGACACCCAGGGGCACCACTAAGGTTCTGGGACCTAAAACTCAATTACTTATTACTAGTGTTGCACCGACACGGATACCAGTATCGGGTGGGGCCCTGATACAGCACAAAAATGGTGGTATCGGTATCAGCGAGCAGAGCCAAACGTTTCTTCAACTATTGTCACCCATTCCAGGTAGGCAATAAAAACTTCTACTGGATTCACTTTGTTTTAGTCTTTTTCCTGCTTCACAAAGGTAGGCAGCAGCTTGACAAAGCCATCAATTTCAAACAGATGGTATTGGTATCGGCCCATACTCCACAGCCAGGTATCTGGTATCAGGGGCCAAAAATTGCATTGGTGCAACACTATTTATTTCACATGTTTACAGTCTCAACATGGCTCCTTCTCAGGAAATCCTCACTCCTGATTCTGAACTCTTTTCTTCCTGGTTGTTTTAAATTTGTTTCAGCTTCACATTCTTTTATGTCAATTACTGTGTTTATTAAACTGTCAGCTAATGAAAGAGAGGGCTTGCAAACAACAATGACTTGCCTTAAGATCCTGGTACTACAATTAGCAAAAACCAGGAAACTCAGTATCGTCTGAAGAGGCAGGTTTCCTGAAAAAGTAGCCAATCACAGAGAGTTTACTTTCTCAGGTTGGTTTCATCCAGGAAGTGACAAAAGTTGACACGGCAATAGAAACATTTGAATAGGAGAGAGGTTACCGGCACTTGGAGAGCAAGTCATGAGAGAACAGAATAGAATAGAATCCAACTTTATTGTCATTACAGCTGTCACAACTACAAAGCACTGAAATTCACTCTCTGCATTTAACCCATCCCCTTAAGGAGCAGTGTGCTGCCATTGTGCGGTGCCCAGGGATCATTGTAGGGATTAAAGCCTGGCTTATGCTCAGAAACTAGGTCGTCTGCATGTGTGTTAATGCAGATATGATATGATTAAGATTGAGGTCTTTTAGTACTGGAAGTGCACATGTAAAATGTCTAAGGTTCATATGGAGAGTAGCTTAAGTCGATGTGTTTTAAATAAAACTGCTTGCATCAGTATTAATTCTGACTTTACACAAATCCTAAAATATACAGAGACATTATGGAATACAGTAAATAATGATCAGACAACAGTAAACAGTCAAAATCCATTATACAAAAAAAATTTTTTTAAGCCATACATTGTTTCTCTAGATCTCTGAAAATTCATACTTAAAAAAGAGAACAAGAAATTAGGAAAGCATGGTTTGCCATTTTTCACTGATGGTGCTTATCTGCGCTGAGCTCCATGGTTCCTCTGAATCTAACTTTTTAAAGAAGGCATTAACCAAATAACCAGCATAATAAATACATTAAATAACAATGCAGCATTGAGTCAAAGACTTCAATAAACATCCAGAGGATTGATTGCAAATAGAAAATGAAACACTGTATTTGCAGGGCTGTAAAAAGACATCTAATTTATTATATGTAAGATAATGTTTGGAGCAGCGGTCCTTTATCTTACCAGCACTACAGGACATCATGTGTCATCTTAAGCACGGCATACACAGAACGATTTTTGGCCCTTTTCAGACTTTCAGCCTGATGGTGCGTGGTGTAATGTACAGGGGGTCACGAGGGGTGATCAGCCTCTCACGACCACCTCCTGATCGTGGGCAAACAATGATTCTTCTCCGAACAGAAGCATGGGGGGGGGATGCAATGAGTGAAATGGAGTTCTTTCATGACAGACCGTAGTGGCCATCTTTGCTCAGCCATGTCTTTCTCCAAATACGTCATCTCCTTTTCTTTTTAGGGCTTTCAGCACAAAATTGCACAAATTGCCAAGGCAGCGCGTTTCACTCTAGTGAGCTTCATATTCCTCTTCTACTTGTTTGGCTTCCTGGTAGACGAGTCCAAGTCACGCCATCTAACTGTGGAGCTGAGTCCCAACTGGTTTTTAGACGTACAGTGTGAGTAGGTAGATCGCATCAGAGCGTCGGGTCGCACAGTGTGAGAACAAACATGGTGAGCTGTGAACTTTTAAACCCTACGGTTTCATTGTACAGTGTGAGCTGTAGCTGCGTGAAACAATTGAAAAAAACGTACAGTGTGTGCCCGGCTTTACGCACTGAGCAAAAATATGAACAAGGGAAGGTTGTGGGGTCAATTTCTATTCTGTGACCTTATTTGAGTTGGAAAAAGCTCCTTCCAGAAGTTTTTTAAACTAGATATTTTTTAAATGTATAAATGGATAAAAGAACAAATTAAAATGTCATCTACAACTACCAGACTGAGCATACTAAACTTGGAATATCCTAGCTAACACTAATGAGTTTTGCGTGTGGCATCTACCAAAACCCCTCGGGGGAGATTATGGTTTTAGACTTAGTTGTTACAGTAGCAGCCATTCAAAATGGCCCGTCCCAGTCAAACGCCAGCCGAATGGCAGCCCACTTCCCTCCAACCCCGAGCGAAATCCCCTGAAACTTCCAGCCACTGGAGTGACCCTCTCTTGCATATTTTCTTAACTCTGACTCCACCCTTTCACTGAATTACAGGGTCTGACCAGGAGATGCTGCTGGTCTTTAGATCCTAATGTCCAAAACGCATGACAGAAAAAATATTTTTGTGCAAATATTGATGTTTAAAAAGCAATTGTAGGGGACGAGCCAAGGACCAACCAAGGGCCCATCAAATAAAGTGAGGAAGTTTTGAAGGGCTACTACTGTATGTGCAAGGCTATCTGTTTTGAGCTCGACTAACACTTTCATTTGTCGTTCTTACTCAAGGCCGGTTGGGCGTGTGTTTACAGAAGACAATATATGACAGTAAGAATATTATTTGATTAACTAAGACATTTACCAGCCCACTGGGGGTGTTGAACATATTATATTTGCACAGCACTCATCCGTAGTAACTTCAGTTCCAAGTGTTTTAGTCTATTTTTTTTCGTTGTAGGAATTTTGGTATTTGATATGCATTTATTTATTTGCATTGTGTTTTCACCCCTTGGCCAAAATATGCATATGTCAGGATACTTTTTAAACCAGTGGGGGCAACATTTAGAGCTGCTTACATGACCCATTAGCTCAGCTGTATATCATAACTTACCAGATGTCCCCTATCGTCTGAGGGAGCTGGGGTAAGGTTTGAACAGACATAAAACCTCCAGCAGCTAACATGTTTCAAAGAGTTTACCTTTAATAGTAAGATGTACCAGAACAAATGTTTGATTTAAGAAAAAAATAAAAAATAAAAGAGAGCATCCATGTTGTGACTTATCTGAATTCTCAGTCCTCCCTTCATCAGACATTCTTAGAGGATCTCTCAAGCAGATGTGTCCTACATAGATTTCCTGTCACAGAGAGTACACACATCCATCTGCCCTTTTTTGCACATTTATTCTTGCAGAGAGATAAATCCTGTGATCAAAAACCAGGGAGCGGGTTTGAAAGCTGTTGCAAATCCTGATATAAATGTAAAACTTGATGGGTGAAAGTGTCAGAGCTTTAAGTTTGGTTTTGGCTGTGAGAGATTGTAAATCTTACGATGCATGGGAAATGCGTTTGTTTCATGTAATCCTGAATATGACACCTGTCACCTTTTAAGATCACTGATGTTTGGAAACTTCTGTTTGTTTCCAGGTGAGAACTGCATGAAAGCGTGACGATTTCAGCAGGATGTTAGCAGCCTCCTTCAGAAAAACAAAGATCAAGCTGTTTTAATACTCTTTTTTTTTAAGAGCTTGTTTTATTTTTTTTACAAAAGATAATAATACTAATTGAACTTTGTTGATCTCATGATCTCACACTGGAATAATTCACTCTGCATTTAAACCATCCCCTTGAGGAGCAGTGGGCTGCCATCGTGTGGCGCCCGGGGAGCAGCTTGGGGTTACAGTAAGGGTCTTACTCAGGGACCCAGAGTAGCAGTCCATGGGAGTGGGACTTGAACTCAGACAGAACCCAAGCGAAATGCTCTAACCATTAGGCCACCACTCCCCCAGATTAGACCATCTAATATAAATCTTTTCACTACATTGTTTTAACACCTACTTAAGAGAATACAAATGAAAAACTATAAAAGTTTTACATGTTTACTCTCTTAATTTAATGGTAAATGAAACACTGAGGCGGTCTACAAAATGGGCCAAAGCCGACTATTCTTCCTGAGGAGGCTGAGGTCCTTTAACATCTGTGGGGCGATGCTGAGGATGTTTTATGAGTCTGTTGTTGCTACTGTAGCACGCTCTTCTTTGCTGTCACATAATGGGGCAGTGGGCTGAGGGTTGCTGAAAACAACAGACAGAACAAACTGATCAAGAGGGCCGGTGATGTTGTGGGGGAGCAGCTGGACACCCTGACCACCGTGGCAGAGAGGAGGATGCTGTCCAGGTTTCAGTCCATCTTAGACAATGACTCTCATCCTCTCCACGACACACTGGTCCAGGAGACGAGCTCCTTCAGCAGAAGACTCCTCCTACCCAGATGCACCACAGAGCGCCACAGGAAATCATTCCTACCTGTGGTTATCAATCTATATAACGCCTCCCTCAAGTGTTTCAGACCCCCCCCCGTAATTGACATTTATGCATTATTTTTGCACGCCACGTATTACTTTACTTGGATTTATCACTGTTTTTGGATTTTCCCTTTACTTGGATTTAT
>NW_015150586.1:44681-65404 GCF_000732505.1 Cyprinodon variegatus
CCCCCCCCCGTAAAAACACGCATCTATTAGAACTGGGCAAAGCAGAGGAAGCTGACTGTCATGGTTCCGTCCTCTCTTTAGGTTTATTTGTAGTTTCTTTGTAGTTGTAGTTCTTTGCTGTCAGGATTTAGTTATTTAGTTGCTCTCTGCTGCCCCCTTGTGTTTGTTTCCTTTCCCCTTTCCTTCCTTCTAGTTAGTTCCACTCACACCTGCTCCATATTCAGCTCATTAGTCCATCCTTTGTTCTGTTCCCCTTATATACTCCACCTCTGCAGTCACTCAATGCTGGTTCCTTTTTATTGTTTGTTGCTTCCTGCGTTCATGTGTTTCCCTTGATGTTTTCTGATCCTGTGTTTCTTTTTTTATTTTGCCTCAGTTACTCATTAAATCTACCAGGTTGACCTCAGCCTCCTGGTCTCTGTATTTCGGTCCTCTACCAAACTCCATAGAAATCGTGACACTTTTTGTATTTGCTACTCATCTATGTATTTGCAGCAAATCTTCAACCCTACCAGAGTACAAAGATGCTCAAATGATATACCTTATTATCACAAAATGTCAGGTTATTTTAGGTAGTTGATCACCTTTAACCTCTGTAAAAAACTTTTTTATTTTTATTTTTTATAGTAATATCCACCTGTATATTATATTCGGTACATATCCAGCTGTAAATTTAGTTCATTACACTAGTGATCTATATAATATATTCACTAAATAATAGTATTCATCTCTATACTCATTCAGTAGAAACCCATGTCCTGTATTTATGGAACCATTATTTATCCTGCACTTGCTATTTTTGCACTTCTGGTTAGACCTAAACTGCACTTGGTTGCTTTGTACCTGTACCTCTAATCTAATCTGAGTTGAGGTAAAAACAGTTTTTGTTTCATTTTTGTTATTTTATTTGGAGTATATTATCCTCTGACACTTTGTAGATTTTTATTAGTGATAACATTTCTTACAGTGTTTTTTATTTTAGTTAGTAACTTAGTAGAAGTAACTTAGTTGATTCATCACATAAAGTCTTAATAAAACAGCATAAATTCTGAAAAATGGAAAACTGAAGGGGTAAGAATTGAAAAGAAAACACAGTTTCTCTCCTGCTAGGCTCAGGCCTTGCAGCAAGTTAAAATATTTAGAAGGAAAATCTTTACAGGTCTTTTTCAAACACTCACACACACATGTCCTCACAGCTTTATTTTTTAGAAATGTTGTTAAGGAGAAGGTCATTAAAAGCAGCCAGATGAATAGAAAATAAAATGTTGAATGTTGCTCTTATGTCTGCTGAATGATAGGGTAGTGTCATATTAGAGGGGGGGTGTTGGCATAGTAGTTAGAGCAGTGCCCTTGTGCTCTGAGAAGGTTGCAAGTACCCTGTTCGATCCCCACAGCCTACACTCTGGGTACCTGAGCAAGACCCTTAACTCCACACTGCACCCCGGGCGCCGCACAATGGCAGCCCACTGCTCCTTTTTATTGAACTCACAGTGGAGAAATTTACTTGTTACATCAGCTTAAATAGTCAAAAAGAAGAAGGTGCCAAAGGTAGAAAAGGCGCACAAGCTATTGCCGTTGTAGTGTGGCATTGTAGAGTCTGGTTGCAGCAGGGATGAATGACCTGCAGTAGCGCTCCTTTTTCCAAACAGGTTGTAAAAGTCTTTGACTAAAGGAGCTGCTCAGTTCCTCTACAGTCTGGTGCAGAGGGTGGATGTCCATGATGGAAGGGAGCTTGGACAACACCTTCCTCTCAGGCACTTCCTCCACTGAGTCCAGAGTGCAGCCTAAGACAGAAATGGCCTTTCTCACCAGTTTGTTCAGTCTCTTTCTGTCCCGCTCTGCGCTGCCAGGGGCCCAGCAGACAACAGCTTAGAGGAGGGCTGATGCCACCACAGAGTCATAGAAGGTTTTGAAGCAGGGGCCTGCTCACTCCAAAGGACCTAAGCCTCCTCAGGAAGTGGAGGGAGGCAGCTCTGGCCCTTCTTATACAGGGCGTCGGTTTCTAGTCCAGTTAATTACTGATGTTAAAGGGGAACACAGTTTTTTCACCCATATGAGTCTGGTGTCAGCTGGAGCCGTTCAAAAGATATGCCGTTAGGTTATATCCAAGTAATGTCTTCCTATAAGCAATCGACTTGAAGGCACAAACTAAACTGTTCCTAATTCAGTCTTTATGGTACGCCAGCATTCATAACATGTAGGCGAATCACTGTCCTCCAGACATACAAGATTATATTTTTAATATTTATATCTTTTAAAAACGAAGTGGCGCGTGTATAACCTAACCAGATATCTTCAGAACAGCTCCAAATGACACAAAACTCCTATGGGTGAGTAGAACATGATGGAATAACATCAAATCAAGGGCCAAATGTAAAAAAAAAATGGTGTTCCCCTTTAACACCCAGGGATTTGAAACTCCACCGTTTTTACGTTCTGCCCCTGGATGTTCACGGTGGTGGTTGAGGTGTGGGTCTTCCCCTGAAGTCGATCACCATCTCTTTGGTCTTACTGGTGTTGTGAAAAGATTTTGAAAGCAGGATACTCAAACTCATTGTATGTTAATTTTCAACCTCCATCTCTCAAATCTAATGCAAACTTCTGTGATTACACTATTTACATTCCCTCTGAGTTTGGTCTTACCAACATGATTAAGCGGCTCTCTTGTCAAAACTCAAACAACCTTCTTTTCTAATCCAGGCTGCTCTGCCTGAATTACAAAGGAAATATTAGCCAACTGGAAAGTCTTACAGTAAGTTGGAAGATTTACGCTTGTGGCTCAGAGATCACGCTGTGTCTTGGCTTACCGTGCAGCCCTTTAAGACTTTACACATATAGAATATGCAACATGGCTTTACGCTGAACTTTAACATCGACTTGACCCTCCTGGAGTCTTTGTTAAAGGAAGAGCAGGGCCTTTAAACTTCACTGTGATAACAAATGTTGAGAAATGGATGACTGCTCTGAACCGCGGGATCACAGTAAGCTGATTTTTAATGGCCAGAGAAGTTGGAGAAGCAGCTGTGTGGAAGCAAGCTGAGGCTGGATGTTTCAGCTCTCGGTTATCTGTCACTGTTGTCCAAGAAAAGACTGCTGAGCTGATCGATGAAGCGCAGCCCCCAGGCTTCCAGATAAACAACCATCAACACTTGAACTCCAGTTCATGGGCACGCTGCATTAAACAACCAGCTCAAACAGAGGATCTGTTAAATTTAGGGTATTTTAACTTTCTTGCATGGAAACCTGAGCTGCAAACTAGGCTACTTTTTCCCCCCAATAAAAATAAAACAAACACCAACAGACTAGGTCTTTTGTGAAATCAATGCTCGTTATCTGCATCGAGTGCAGCAGATAAACTCAGCAGATTGGCTTTTGCTCTCACTGTACTTCTCACTTTGAGTCCGATTTGTGCCCAGAGGCGAGAATAGATGACTCCCTGGGCAAATGATTAAGGCCGGGCAGAGATGAGGTTTAAGCAGAAAAAATCCCACACCAGCCAGAGATGGTCATATTCAAGGATTGAAACACCTCAGTGCACTTCAATCAGTTCGGTTGTTCAGGTATCTCACACACACACACACACACCCAGAGTCAGTTGCCCCTTTTTCATGTATTTCATCCAACAAGGATCTTTTATAGAATTAATTTCTTCACAGTTAGAACCCAACATGGAAGTTCTACCTAAAACAGAGAAATGTTGATTAATTTGATTAAAGCCCAGCTACAAACATATTGTGGCTAATCAGAGTATCATTGAAAAAAGGGTTCATGTCATTATTAAGCTCCCAAAAACTGATAACTGTTAAATAAAATATAGCCTAATAAAATATCCCCTTTCCTGATGAAGAAGTATTTTTGCCCCAACAGGTTCAGCAAGGTCAGAGCAGACTCTTCCTGCTGAGGAGACTGTAGGGGGCGCTCCTAAAGACCTTCTATGACTCTGTTGTGGCGTCGGCCATCTTTTATGGAGCTGTCTGTTGGAGCAGTGGCTTATCCGTAGCTGAGAGAAAGCGGCTGGATCAGCTGATCAGGAAGGCCAGCTCTGTGATTGGATGCCCTCTGGACTCAGTGCAGGAAGTGAGAAACAAAAAGGATCCTAAATGAATTAACATCTCATCTGGTGCTGAACTGGACAGCTCCTTCAGTGACAGACTGCTGCACCTTAAATGCACCAGGGAGCGTTATCACAGATCCTTCCTCCCAGCAGCCGGAAGACTCTAGAACCACCACTGTTCCTAACAACCTCAATCAGTTGTTACGTTCATGCTGATTTTGCACAGTTTTTTTTTTATCTTAGTTATGCTGGTAATAAACTGGATGGGATGGGTAGAAGAGTTCAGAGTTTATAACCTGTGTTTTCTGTCTGTCATTTTACACATCTCTGATGTTGCTGCTATTTTCAAATATCCATTACTATGAAAATGTCCATAGCTATATATTGATTGTTATTCTTCAGGAAGACAGTTTTATATTATTGAAATACTTTACAGTACAGTATTTTATTGTTTATCTTTTAACTCTTCACTATAATGTTATTCTTATACATTTTTCTAAGGTCTATTTTTTCTATAATCTTTTTGCTGCTGTTCATACCAGTATTTCCCCATTGTGGGACAATAAAGGGATTTTCTATTCTATTCTATTCTATTCTATTCTATTCTATTCTATTCTATTCTATTCTATTCTATTCTATTTTATTCTATTCTATTCTATTCTATCTTTTCAGATAGAGGGACACTTGCAGCAGCCGCTCTAGTTGGCAGAGAGACACATTCTGACGGGTCACAAACACCCCAGTTTCTGTCTACCTGCTGAACTGGAGCTCCTCCAGCTGTCACTGAGAGTCTGTGTATCTGTCCTACATTGAGTTCAGGCACAGGTTATTCAGACAGAGCAGACACACATGCAGATCTTTGCCAACAGGAGGAAGAGACATCTTTATTTCTGCTGCTAGATGCATTTCACGGGCATACACTGTCCTCTGCTGGCTGATTATGGAAAGATCACACTCCTAAACCCGTTAACCCTTTATAGCGCACTCAGTGAAACACTGAAAATCCAAATTTCAAGCCAATAGCGTTATTGGAATCCAGGACAAGACCCTATTACCTTTGGAAAAGTAAAAACATATGGATATTTTTATGTCAAAAATGTATGTCAATGTAATAAGAAGAAACACCAAGTTGACCAAATAGATTAATAAAGATAACAAAAGTGCTTTTATAAGAAATTTATGAAAAACACTCTGAGAGTGAAAGAAACATATTTTTTTGGTCCAACACAACCTTAGAGGCATTAATGCTGATACTGGCACTTACACTCTTTAGTTTAGAAACTTAAATGGAGTTCAGGCTTTTGTTCTACTATTCTCGGCCTCCTGGACGACTGGTCACGGCTGAGTCAAGGCAAAAGTTTTAAGCTTCTGAGGAGGCTAAAAAGAGAAAACATGAAAGGGATGGAGTTAAAAGCAAGAGTCGATTTAGGAAAGGAGTAAAACCGAGTTGCTTTCTCAACTTTATTATTAGACTGGTAAGATAACACTTTGCTCCTAGTGTACAGTTAC
Source organism: Cyprinodon variegatus (assembly GCF_000732505.1). Lineage (NCBI taxonomy): Eukaryota > Metazoa > Chordata > Actinopteri > Cyprinodontiformes > Cyprinodontidae > Cyprinodon > Cyprinodon variegatus. Next base: position 50,245 of record NW_015150586.1, read on the forward strand.
ATATCGTTGTTATTATTTTCCATGTTTAGTAGACACAAAATACGTGCAGTTACAGGTCTAGCGCCCCTAGTGGCCAAAAGTTACACAGTTTGCCTTTAAAGGAATAGTACACCCAAAACATGATTAGCCTTCATTTTCTACTCACCCCCATGCTGAACAACACTCTGGAGTACTTTTTTGATATCTCAAATGCATCTGGAGATCTGGGAGGCTTCTTGCTGTCTGCTGACATTCAAATAATGGAGGTCTATGGCGCCCGAGACAGAAAGGTCCATAAAAGTCCACAAAAAACGTGTCAATATTCCTCCATACTGCTCGTCCAATGTATTCCAAGTGTCCTGAGTGGGTAGCGTCCATAATTTACTCGAAACGAAATCATTTAGAATGTTTTTAGAGCATAAACAGTAGTGTATAGGATTTCCTACTGTAAAAGCGCGTTCACGACTCTACGGAAACCGCGGCAGACCAAACCACACGAAAGTGCGCATTCAGCGTCTGCTCTGCCGATGATGCAAGCGTAGAAGAAGAAATGTGCTGTTTACCTGTGCAAAGAAAGAAACAACGAAAGAAAAATGTCTGAGGACTTCAGTGTTGAGGAAGAGCATGAGTTCTTTGCCGAGCTGAATGCGCACTTTCGTCTGGTTTGGTCTGCTGCGGTTTCCATAGACTCGTGAACGCGCTTTTAGCAAATCCTATACAGAAGAGAAAAAAAGAGAAAGAAAATTAAAAGCACAAAAATACAGGATAACTATTAAAAATCTGTTACCACACGTACAAGAAACAAGAAATTTAAAAAAGAAAGAAAAACAAAAAACACCAGCGAAAACAAAAGAGTGAGTATCCAGTGGACAATGTAAATACATGTACAAACTTTAAAACATGCTATTTGGAGCTATAAACAGTTGAAGCTGCAGCAATTAGGCATAAAGGTTTATCTGTGAACTCCTGGATCCAAACACCCATGGACGTATGGTTGAGTGTAGCTGTTCGTTTGAGGTTTATAAGGAATAAATGCTCAATAGCAGGTGTGAGGAGAACCAGATCCGCCCCAAGGAACCCATGCTGACACAGGGAAGAACATTACAATATATTTATATGAACGCAGCATAAAAGTGGCTAGCTTCCAGCCATGGCGTCCTGCATGACCAATGGGGGGGTCAATTCGTTCATGTGTCAGGGTACGCGCACAGGGGGGAGGGACAAGCCGACGACCATGATTGACATGTCATGGAACCAATCCTGTACAACGGACCGTCTGTTGTGATTGGTTGGGCTTATTCATTGATTTCTCACTGTAGTGGTGACCATTTATTGTGGTTTCACCTCCAGACCTTCTATTTCACTACTTGCTAAGAAGCTGTGGGGAGATCTTTAAGCCACATGGTGAAAAATGCATCAGAAAAGATCTCCTGCTTCACCTTTATTACCACAGTGACTTGGTTGAGAGAATAAAGATGGAATGGGAAATTATTTGTTGCAGTAAATTGATTAAGATAATACCATGAAACATAAGTTTAATGTTTTCTTTTGAAAACATATGTTACAGTTTTACTCCAATGTATTTGCAGGGTCTCAAAAAAGCCTGGAATTATGGAAAATGTCCAACATGGCTGTGATACATTAAGGAGACATATTGTAAAAAATTTCAGTTCAATTTTAGTTTTGGATTAAATGTTAGTAACTTTATAGGTAAAAATAAACTTGAAAGAATGTAAACTGTTTTAGAAATGAGGGAAATATCTTATATTCAATAACAAAAAATACTTAGTTAAGCAAATTGTGCAAAATAGCTTCTAAAAAAATAAAAATCAGATTTATAGTCCCCACACTGCAGATATATTAGAATCTGTCCTTGAATTGAAGCCAAACCCATTTACACAATAACAGATAAAACCCTTTAGATAAATCAAACATTACCCCCACATATCTGACCCAGTAACCATTAAAACAACTATTTTCATAAATATTAGATGCAACTATTCACAAACTTGTATTATATTAAACTGAACTTTCAATATTCACCACTGTTCAGGTCCAACAAACTTTTTTCTTTGATCACAGAGCAGCCGGCTTGTTTGGTCTCGAAAATAGCGAGGACATCCCAGGACATAACAGTCCCATCCCTGAAATCAGGCAAAAAGGACACATTTGTAGGCCGCATAACGAGGAGCCTTGGAATCCGACCAGACCTCGGTGTCTTGGCCGATTACGTCTATGATGTAATCGGCCTTCGAATCTGGCCTTCTAAGGATGCATCCCATAAATTCTAACAGACCCTTAAAGTAATGTTTGTGAACTTTAGGAGGAAGCTGGAGTACCTGAAGAGGGCGCATGTACTGACGGGTGGAGAAAGTGCCTAAATGCTGCATGTCAGCCCTTCCAGCTGTGCCATTCTTTATTTTACCTCTATAAATCCATACAAATTTACTTTAAGCCTTAATGTAAAGAATTTTTTTATTTTTTTAATCAGATCGGAACAATTGATTAAAATGCAGGTTTTCAAAAGCAAAAACTGTGATTTCCACGATGACATTGTGAAAGAAATATCAGCAAAAATCCTGCCATCCATTAAACTAAGCTGCAATAAACCATTAAAAGGGTTTCTGATGTTTCTTTCCACTTTTGCTCCCTCATAAGCAACAGTAGATATGAGGTCATACTCACGTTTGCCACCAACATTTATTAGCTGCTGACCTCTAGCTGACACAGAAGGTAAGAGCAGGAAGGAAGGACGGTCACACTTAGGTCATACAAAGAGTCTCTTTGGTAGCAGCGTTTAGGAGCAAAATACTAAAACACAACCTTGCTATAATATGAATATCCATTTGCACATCATAGTGCATCTTTATACCCCCCACTCATGTTAATGGAAGCTTTAATGGGAGGACAGAGCTGGAAAAGAGAGATAAAAGTGTAACTTAACATCTGATCTGTATTCAGTGCTTCGCAGTCGCCTCCACTGCGCTTGGCAGCACGTTGACAAAGCTCATTGATATTCAGGGCGGGAGCGGTGTGTGATTTAAACAAGTAGCGTTCAAGTCAGAACCAAATCTCATTTATGACTCCGTGCTCTCGCTAATATTAAAGTCAGGGCAGGCAATTTGGGAAAGACACAAACACATTAAGGAGAGAATGAAAGCTCAGGTGGCTGTGTGAGCGGAGCGAGCACCATGGATGAATTAAACGGAGTAACCTGAGGTGGGCCCCTTTAAACGGCCATAAAAACACAGATACAGACTTGGTTGTAGATGTAACCTTTGCTGCCAATCAAACTGAGTGTGGAGCTACGCCTCAGTGAAGCTTCCCTGCGGATGACATCATTGTTGATCTTTAATCAACATGTTGGACGACATGTTTATTTAAACAAATGACCACTAACATTTTAATCTGAAAAACTCACACGGAAAGAAAGAAGAATTTTACTGATACAATTACTTTAGTGTTTGGCGCTCAGACCTCTGCAGGAAACATTAGAGCTGAATTTGCTTTTATATGCATGAACAGGACTAAAGAATAGTGATGTTTCCCTCCAGGCCTGAAACTGGTGGTGGAGTGGAGATAGATGAAGATGGTCAGTCTGTAGAAGGCTTCCAGCCGTACATGTTTGAGCCCTTGCCTCGCAACGCTGCCAGTTCTGTTAGCTCTACGCCTGCCGAAGACACAGACGTCCATCCCCGTGAACACTGGGACGCAACTCAATGGGAAAGGAAATGATTCTGATTTCTTATTTCAACCGTTGCGTATATTAGCTGCGACATATAAATCAAGATGCTATGACCGAAAAAAGTTGATTGACAGATGACCGTTGATATATGATTGGCTGAGCTTAGGTGTTCAGGCTGACGTATTACTAACTGGCCTGCAGAAGATAACAAAAAAAACACAGAATTTCAGACAGGATTTGTTGTTTTATTGGAAATTTTCTACATTTTCGGTCAATATAGTCTAATAAAGAGTACATTTACATACATGTTTAAGCCAGAATGATTTGGCATTTAAATATGATTTCCCTACGACTTTAAATAACACTGGGATTCCTTTGACGTTAAATGGAGCCTAGGCGAAAGTTGAACTGAATAAACTAATTGCTCTCCCACATCCACCTACAACACAGCCAATCAGCTTTGAACCACACCTCAACGAGAGCCAATCAGCATCCAAAGTTAATCTTAAAAGTCCCCCGATCTGCAACTTGTCCGCTCCTGTGCGCAGGACCCTGTTTCAACCCCCCTCCAGCCCCTCCTCCACCATTGTAGCTCAAACTTCATCAGAGTATCATTCCTCCCGGACTCTTTCCGCGTTCTGCGTCTCATTTCAACCAGTCCAGTAGAAGACCACCATGTTGAGCCTGGGTCTGCCAGAGGTTCTTCCCAACGGGGAGTTTTTCCTCTCCACTGTCGCTCCATGGTTGCTCATCATGGACAGGTTCTCTCAACCTGTGTTATCCAAGCTGGACTTCCATCTTCCAGGTCCCTGAGTGAAGCTCTAATGTCAGCTCACGCAGTCCACTGGATCTCCCCATAAAGCTCAGCAGACCGTCTCTCCAACCAGCAGTCTACAGACTGACCAAATTAATCTATCTTCACTCCACCACCACTTTCAGGCCTGGGGGGGAAACAGCCCTGTTCTTTACTCCTGTTCATGCATATCTATCAAAATTCACCGCTATGTTTACGGCCGAGGTCTGAGCGCCAAAGACAAAGTAATTGAATCAATAAATTTCTTCTAAATGTGTTTTTTCTCTTCGTGTGAGTTTTTTCAGATTTAATTTAATTTCGACAGAGGACTAGGATTAACTCACACGCATCAAAGCATCATTTAATGAGGCAAACCTCAGGTTAGCATTACTTCATGCCTCTCAGGTTGTAAACAAAAAGAAACTCAGAGGCTGCAAGATTACAGACCATTAATAGAGACGATGAATCGTCACAGCAGTTAAACAATTTATGAACTCACACATGAGGTCATATACTGGATGTCCTGCTTTCTCTTTCACTGGTGTCAGTGTGACTCTACAGAGAAATTCAGCCGAGGCCATTAGCTAGGGCCAAGAATGCATCACTGTCTGGTGGAGTTGGGGGAGTGCACCACCGCTAATGTAGTGCATTAAGTGTTTTACATTAATTGATCATGATCATTAGTTGCAGACATACTAGCTTCAGACAGGTGCTTGCTGGTGACCTGGAAGAATACAATCATATATTTTTTCTTCCAGCATGTGCTTTAGGGGTAGAATTGCAAGATGCTGAAGCTAATTACTTTTTAAACTGGTGATTTCTATGCAGGGTTGGAAGAGAAAGCGAATGGGTGAGGGATTGGAGGTTCATGAATTTGAATGTGATTCTAAACATATATAACAGTGAATAAGTAGTAGACATAAAAATGCATTCTGTTTTTAAGGAAAAACAAAAAATTGAACTGAATTTATGGTTAGAAAAATAAAAATCCTATCTTGTAATTATTTTTCTAAAGTAAAGAAAAAGTATTTATCTGCCAGCAGGGGGCCCCCAAGAGTTGTCATAATGTTTTCTGCCTACACACATTTTAAGTCTTAAATTAAACATCCCCAATATAACATTGTTTTCAAAACGGTTGCAGTTGCTTATGAAAATCAAAACTTTTATATCTATGTGTTGATTTGTAATTCAATTAATCATCGGTTTGGACGTTTACTGAAGTCACATGAATGTTTAATGTATTTAATGTTTAAATAAGATTGCTCATATCCTTAAAAGTTTTATTTTTATTTTGGATCAACCATAAAGTTTGTTTCTGATAATAAGGCACAACATACAATCATATTCGAAAAAATACTTTTTTTTACATTTTTTATAAGGAACACTTTAATAGGAAATATGTTGAAAATGAAAATTTGTTGTCTTTCCACTAATAAAATAATAATTGCTCAGTAACTTGCAGTGTGAGGAGAGGAAAATTACCCTCCAGCAGCACCAGAGCCAGGCTCAGTGTGAGCTGCTTTCTACAGCCGCCGACTGGGAGTTTAATAAGATGATAAATGCTGTAAATCCTTCAATAAAAATGTAAAGCTCCTATTTTATACTGTTAGTTTTAAATCTTATTTTTATTTATTAGTCAGAGTATCCAGACAACACAACGGTGTGGTGATGTCCATAAAAATTACTGATATGTGAGGTAGAGCTAAAAAAAAAAAAAAAAGGGCTAATTTTCTCCCTACTGACATGCTTATTCCAAACCTCCATCTTTAACATTAGCACGGGTTTCTCCCATATGCAAACATCAATAATATGACCAGATAGACCATATCAGCCTAACCTATCCCACTCTGCAGAATCTGTTAGTTCAATCTCTAACGTTCTGCTCTCTCTGCTTTTTCTCATAGTAGCTTCATCTGGTCTGTTCCTGTTTGGCTGTGACTCCATCCTGGAGAGAAATATCAGCTGTGCTGCTGCCATCAACACCTTTGTTTCTAGATGTTGGAGATCGGCTTGTTTTTCAGTGTAGTCCTGTTTCTCTGACTGTGACTAACTGGATGTGCTCTCTTCATCCTCTGACATGGGAGCTGGCTCGGAGCTCGTCTGCCTGGCTGTGTGTTTCCTGGACGGCGGCACCTTTTACAACTGCTTTCTGTATCTCTGCTTCTGTCTCCTTGAACCCCAGTGGGCCTCAGCAGATGGCCGCTCACACTGAGCCTGGTTCTGCTGGAGGTTTTTTCCTGTTCAAAGGGAGTTTTTCCTCTCCACTGTCGCTGCATCATGCTTAGTGTGAGGGATTGCTGAAGAGTCAATGAGTCGATGCAATCAACTGGTTTTCCTTAGAAAACTTTGAATCAATCTGAATGGATGATCTGGTGAACTGGAAAGTGCCTTGAGATGAGATATGTGGTGAATTGATACTACAGAAATAAACTGAATTGAATTATAGATCCTTTATATAATGTGTTGTGGTTAAAGCTACAATTTTAACTCCTTCTGGCCTGTAAGATGAACAACTTTGCTCCTTCATTCTCTCTGTATCTGCATATTATCTGTGCTGTTTGGCAGCTGGTTGCTAGGTCTGCTAATGCTAACCAAACCAAACCTTTATCTTACCAGTCCATAAGAAAAGTGGCAACCTTGAAATGGCACCTGAGCCCTTTTTCTTTCTTAGAGCATGTTTCTCTAAATGTGTTGAAATTTCCTATTAAAATTGCCTTAGTGATACTTAAAAACGAATAGTTACTTAAAAAAGGACATTGTTATATTTTTCACACGTGGAAGATGCCATTTTTAATGCTGTCATGTACACATCTGCTGATCGGTATATGAGTGTCAATGGAGGACCCGGATCTTAATACACTCTCTGGGTGGCGGGATGTCATGGTCCTGATGGACCACTGCCTCCTGCCAGAGAGATGAATGTAAAGATCGTTGTTTTTAGCCCCTGGAGGGCCATGAAATAGTTTTGGCTGTGGATTCAATCCGATCAAGCCTTCTCCGCTTTGTACGCTTTGTTGCCTAGCAACCAAAACAGTTGACATGCTAGTAGGCAAAGAATGGATGCCAAACTTCTCATTACTGTTCAGGGTGCTAATAACATTTCTGAGGAGGTTCAAAAGCAGTGCCATCATCAGACATCAGATTTATAGTCCCCACACTGCAGAGATATTGGAATCTGAGCTTAAATGTCAGCCAAACCCATTTGCACAGGGAGAGATAAAACCTTTCAATAAACCAAACATTGTCCGCCACATATTTTACTCAATAACCATTTAAAGTGACAATTTTATTTATTTTAGGTGGAACTATACACATACTTGTATTATATTAAATTGCACTTGCAATATCGGCTTACTTGGACTGGCAATGAATCATGGGATACCCAAGGCTGCATAGGATAGAGTGGACCTGTCCTTCCACACAAGAAGGCTACATTTATCGGCCGCTTAACGAGGAGTCAGAACTGCGCTATGACGTAATCAGCCGACGAATCCGGCCTTTAGAGCAGCGGTCCCCAACCACCGGGCCGCGGACCAGTACAGGTCCGTGGGTCATTTGGTATCGGGCCACACAAAAAAAGTATATATATATAATTTATCGACGATCAGAGTCTGGGTGATGTCTGGGTGATGTTATATTTTGAAAAATATAAAAAAAATGCTGTATTCTCTCCCAATTACATCAGTGGGTGCATCTGTGCCTCTTGACACAGGTTAATTCAGTTCAAGACGCATTCTATCTATAACATCCTATCTTTGTGAAGCGGGATTTTCTGCGGTTACAGCGACCAAAACAAAGCTACGGAGCAGACTGGACATCAGGAGCAAACTTAGTCAGTCATTTTCTCCGATTACGCCTAGATGGGACCAGTTTGTAGTTTTATTTTTATGCTGTTTGTATTTGATTTTATGCCAGTCGTATCATTTTACTTGATCGTATGAACCCCCCCCCCCGGCCGGTCCGTGATAATATAGCGGTCGGTAGTGCAAAAAAGGTTGGGGACCGCTGCTTTAGAGGACAGAGTTGCTGAATTGGAACTCAGCATGTAGCAGTTTGTGTCCAGGGTGGGAGGGATCAGCTGCAAACATACAGTTTATCCATGTGCAGAATAACTTATTTACATTTGACTGTAAGCTGTTTATCTCAAAGATTTTATTCTACCTTACATCTGGAGGCACAACTGTCCTCCAGAGGACAGGCTACAAAGCTTTGCTTCATCTCTATAATCAGGTTAGATCATTTTACATAAAAACAGATCTAAAGTTATTATTTAAACGTTATAAATATGAGTGGTTAATAATTGACGTGTTAACAAATTAATCTCTGTTAACAAAGCCTGCACTCTGAGCAGTGGTGTAACTGGATGCATCTTTTCCTTCCGATTTCTGAGAACTTTTTGATTGATTGCAGCAGCACTTCAGTGAAATCTCTCAAATCCTTAACTCTGAGTCCAATCGCTTTCATTAGTTGCTATCTGCTTTATTTTCAGTTATCTGCGATAAGAAGGGTCTGATGAATGTTTGCTGTCTTCCACCATAGTCACTTACCTCCGTGTTATCCTACAGTGTGCTCAAACCTGGTGGCTGCATTTGCTCTTTTGTCTGTGTGCAACCAGACAGGGTCGGTGACCTTTTTAGAAGGTGATCATTTAATCAACCCAGACAGCCTTTCAGAGACCACTTACCATTTATCTGCTCTACAAGATTACCCCCCCTGGTGAAACAACAAACTGATCGAGTCATCGTCCCATGACAAGAAAATGACAGAAAGAAAACACAGAAATCAATGGCTCTGCAGTGAGAGTTAATATCTTGGGAATTATGGAGGCGGGCCTGTCCTACAGCCATCGTTTTTCTGGATCTGCAAACATGACCTTTATCAGTTTGGCTTGATGCTCAGCAACAATAGGAAGTTGGTGCAGATTTAATTTTTTTGTATTGAGTAAACTAAAATATATTTCACAGGGACTGAAAGAATATGCAACAAATTTGCTGGTCAGAGGTTTGTATGCACTCACTGGTCGTAATATTATAATTTATTATAAGTTTATTTTGAGTGTTGATGGAATCACTGATGATGAGGAATAAGAGGAAAAGTGCTAAATAAAACCAGCCTCATTAACAGCCCTCTCTCAACCACTGTTTCATTTAACAGACTTTCAGTTCTTCCTATGTATGTTTTAAATGAAAAAGCTCCATTATTTTAATGTTTATATGCAAACCTTAATGTAAGTGTTAAATTTGTGACCCAAACATTAAGCTGAACTCCTTGCTCATTTCATTCACCTGTCTAGTTCTGTCCGGTTCACTGCTCGTCTGATCCACCTGCTCCTGCTTCTATTTAAACTCCATGGTCCCAGCCATCAGTGCCAGATTATTCTTGAGCCTTTGGGTTTGAGAGTTCTGTAGCGTTTCTATTGTGATCTGATTGCCTGATCCTGATCAGTTTCTGTCTGATCTGTTTGCTCTGCCTGTCTTTGGACTCCTGTTGGATACTTCTGTGGACTTAACCTGGGTCTGCCTCTTGACTTGGCCCTGTGGATTATCCTGCCTTACTTCGTCAGATCGGATCTCATTTCCTGTCAGCTCTGCAGCCTTATAGGCTTCTGCGTCTGGAACTATCTGGCAGCATCCACTGCATCTTGTCAACCCGACCAGCTTGAATCATTCTCGTTCTCTGGACAAGCACTGAACTGTCAAACCAGATTAGTGACTCACACGTTCATATTCATCCACCGTCAGATTATCGTAGTAACCTGTTTCTCTCCAATAGAAGTTCCTGTCTCAGACGCCCCTAGCCGCTACAGCCACCGCTACTGCAGATCCTTTCCGTCAAGGTCTGAATAAATGCTTTTTAAGTCAGTTTTAAGTCCACTGTCTGTCTTACCTGAATTCTGGGTCCTGCTTTCTGAGCCAACACAAAGAGCTCCACTTTAACAATGATAGAAAGCTCTCTTTATCTTAACAAAAAAGTATTGTTACAAACAACATATGGTTGGGTTTTTTTCTCTGCAGCAGAGCAGAGGCTCTTTTTTATTTATCCTGTGCATCCGAAGTGTCCTTATCTGTTTCTGTCTGAATCTAATGAGAGAAACTGAGCATATCTGTTTATGGGGGACATCACTCCCTTCTCTCCTTTTTGGAAATAATAATGACTATTTTATTTCATTTTATTTCATTAAAACAGGTCTGGGGTTAAGACTTCATCAAAAACATAAGCTCCAAACATGAAGAGAGCAGGATATAGCATTCACACTTAGACAAAAACCACAGGAAAAAGAATGAAACAAATTTATTAAACATCTGCATTGTTATCCCCAAGTAAACATAAATAATTTCAAAAGAATCAAATAATTAAATGTCTGCATCTCTATTATAAAAAATTGTGTTAGTCCGTTCTATGCCACCATTGTCAGAGTCTTGGTCTGTTTGTTCCTGTTTTTCTTGGTTATCCAATTGTTGTCCTATGCTGCCCTCTTGTGTCCTCCCTTGCTCTGTTTCTCTGTCCTGCCCTCACCTGTTTTCAATTCCCTCGTTAGCTCTCTCTTATTCTCTGTCCCCTTTAAAAGCCCTCCCTCTTCAGTTCCTGTTTGCTGGATCCTCGTCTAACTTCTGTCTGTGTTCCTCGTCTCTCCCTGGCTTCTAGTTTTGGTTTACCCCGATGTCTCCTTGGTTCAGGTGTGTTAGCAGTTTTCTGTTGGACTCTGATTCCTGCCCTTGGATCTGTGAACTTCAATAAACCGACTTTAATTCACCTCTGCCAACTGGTCTCTGCATTTGGGGCCTCCAAACAAACACCGCCTCATGACAACCATTGTCCTATTAATGCACCAATCTCTGAATGTAATTTAAACCTGGAGAAACTCACATAGAGAAAAGGCATCAACAAGAAAAGTTTTGCTGAAAAATATGTCTTTGTTGGAGAGGAAATATCTACATTACCTTATAAGGTCAGAACACAAATACTGAAACAAGCAGTTTTATTTTAAAAACATGCAAAAAACCTCCTTCTTTTCCCCCTTTCATTCCCACACAGACCTCTACAAACAGATTCCCTAACTGTATTCATGTTGTTGTAATTAGTATTTCTAATTACAACAATCAGAAGTCATCCATAGCAAACAGTATAATTATCTGTTCACTCTTATTTAGACTTGTCTGTTTATTTTCCCTTATGTTTTTCGCTTATCTTGGCCTTTGTTTATGTTTTGTACTGTTTTCTGTTTTATTAAACCTCCCCATCTAGAAAGAATGTCCTATAATCATATTTCTGTTAAAGTATGATGTCACATGGTAATATTAAATCAGAATAAAGTTATTCTCTGCATGGAGGGGAAATAAATCAATAAAGGAAAGACATGGACATAAACTACTCTCCAAGTGCACGTTGATCATTTTATGTGTGCCGATTCAATACTATGAGGTCATATCACAAGCATGAATACATGCTCCACCTGTGTACTCTTGGCTTGATTTCCATGCACCCATAAAGTGAGAAGAACAAAGTAAACTGTCTGTGATTAGTTTTTCAGAAGATCCGGTTCCATAAAGTAATGTTTTCTTCCTATTTGCGGCTGTAACGTTAGCAAACCATCTTCACGCTACTCTCTTAAAGAGTTGAAGTCTGACTTCATATCCAATTAATCTCTTCATTCATTCAGTGCTTCATCTCTGTCATCAACTGACAGGTTATAAACAAAATGCTGGACATAAAATAAAAAAAATGCTTAACAGTAGCTGCAAGCTAATTGTAATTGTAAACAACTGTGTTCAGCTAGAAACTGGGGTTCATTCAAGCCTTAATTTCCCAACATAATCAGTGAAGCTAAAATTAGCTTAGCTGATGTGAAGTTCCTTTTTTTTTAGCATAATTGTAGTGCATAATACTACTGCTGTTTAGTTTTGCTTTAATGATGTCTTTAATAAAAAAAAATATTAACATTTGGAGGAAAACAGTGATTAGCGTAAAGATGCTGATGGTACCATCCGCAACTAGGAAGAAGACAGTACTGCCTCAAGAGGTGGGATTCCCTGAAAAGTAGCCAGTCACAGGCAGTTTACTTCCTCAGTAGCAACAATTTTTCAGTCTGACTTTTTGATTACTCCACAGCCAGTTAATAGCTACAACGCTTTTAAATATTTGACCCTTATCATTCCTTATTGAAAGCGCAAATCAATAAAACCTGTTCTAAATGTAACTTTGTATCGTCCACCAGGTCCTTAATCTGAATTTTTAGATTAGTTCCAATTTGATCTGGTGTTAAATACTGACCTGGTCATCATAATGGGGGATCAACATCCATGCTTACATTGAAGGTGATAGCTTAAATATATCCTTTAATACTATCTTAGAATTAATTGGCTTTGTTAAAAATGTGAATAGTCCCACACATTCTCATCTTCATACTTTGTGCGGACGTACGGCATTGAATGTGAAGGCATAACAGTTTTCCTCATAACCCGTCCTCTCTGACTGCTTTTTAGAAATCACGTAAACAGAGTTATCCTTCCCCGAAAGGTGCTATTTTAGCAGATAATTATCACATAATGCTAAAGTGTGATAAGGTTATACATTTGAAAGAATCTGTTCCATTTTCTATATTATCTGTATCATTGACCAATACCACAAAGGGAATCAAGATTCTGTTAATGGGGGTTATCAGCTCCCATAAAACTGCCCTAGAACATCTTTTAAGCAAAATATAAGGAAACTGGAAAGAAAAATGTTTTTTTTTTTCAGTGTAGTCCTGTTTCTCTGATTGTGACTAACTGGATGTGCTCTCTTTTATCCTTTGACACAGGTGGCTCGGAGCTCGTCTGCCAAGCTGAGTGTTTCCTGGACGGGGCCGCCTGTGGAGCTGGTTGACAGTTGCCTTTTTTATGCCTGCTTCAGTCTCCTTAAACCCCAGATGGCCTCCACTGTTGCTACAAGCATGCTTAGTGTGAGGGATTGCTGAAGAGTCAATGAGTCGATGGAATCAACTGATTTTCCTTAGATGGAAAACTTTGAACCAATCTGATCTGGTTGAATTGTCTCTCTAAAGTGCCTTAAGATGTCATGTGTTGTGACTTGGCGCTAGTAAATAAAGTTAACCGAATTAATCATACTAGTTGAATTTATGCCTCAACTTTTTTAGTCATAAAGGTGGGTAAAAAAAAAACGTCTGACATGCTTTGTTTTGTTCATGTATTGGTCCAACTCCACCACTCAGCTACATGTTCTTTAAGTAATATTTGGAAATATTTGGAAACTAACCTGAAGGAAAACTAAAACTTTAAAAACGAATCCAAAATTAGTTTATATATCTTCACATAGATCTATATGCCGTTTATTGGAACAGGTTAATAACATGATCTGAAACTGAGCAGGCTAATGGAAGTATTTTGGTCCCTAACATTAGATAATTATATGTACTGCACATGAATAAGATATTAAACATGTTTGTTTTCATCATTTTAAGTTTACAACTCTAATTCTGTTGACAGGTGAAATACCTTTACTTCAAGAAAATGTAAATTTTTCAGTACACAGACCAAGCAGTTCATTGCTGCTGGGTTTTATATTTTTCTTCTCTTCCGTCTTGTGTTCAGATCTAAAAAAGGGTTAAAGCATATCCCACAAGCAACACCTTTGGTACATTTACTCTACAAGGCCCAAACTCACTTACGTCTGTTCACAAACCGAGACTCCCATCACTCTGAGAGACACATCATGAATTCTTGGCCAAATTCATCCAGCGACACGTTTCATGCACCACTGCAGCAAACACAAGAAGTGCATATTAGAAACCAGCTGACAAGGATACAAAACAAGTATCGGCAAAGAGCACGCATCCGCTCCTTTCATCCATGGCAGCCTCCCAGCCACCCGCCTTCATGTTTGCCATATTAAATATGAATCCATTACATAAGCCACACCGACTCTCAGTTGTGTATTTGAAAATAATATTTTTACATCCGTTTCTCCAGTGGGTTTAAAAAACAGAAAGAAAAAAACTGTGCTTTGGGCGGCACATCAAAGCTGAGATGTGGGGCTAAACTAATTGAGATACATCTGGATAAATAAATTAGATGCTTGAGGTGTAAGAAAATTAATTTACATCGATATGAGGCTCATTACCATCTTCTGAAGCTTTGAGACGTCTTCGCCCGATTGAGTCCTAACTCATTCTCTTTCATGGGTGCTGCTGGGACCTTAACTGTATAAACAGTAAGTGGAGTCCCACTGTGATGAATGGTTGGTCGTGAACGCCATCAGCTACAGAGAGAAAGCTGAGTTTAACATAGGGCACAAAAGAGACCCCCAAGGGAAGGATGAGTAAATGTTTGGGAAACTGATACAAGAGTTTATAATAGTAGCTGGGACTGCTGCATGGATGCAATTAATGAAACTATTTGGGTTTACAATCGACTAATCTTCCCTTTTTTTTGGAAGCATCCATAGCCTAATTAATATGGTCTATTAAAGGAGAAGTTCGGTTTTTTACACTTTAAGCCCATTTTCTGTAGTGTCCAGGATGAAATCGAATGATCGACACCAAAAGTTTGACAATTGCTCCTGTCTCTGCTTTTTGGCTCATTTAGAATCACCCCCTGGCTGCTTTAGAATGGCTAGCATAGAGCATGTCCGATAATGTCCTTAAAACAACCTTAAACGTTCTTGACTATTCCTACAGAACTCAATGGGATTTACAAAATGCTAAA
>NW_015150586.1:67085-67479 GCF_000732505.1 Cyprinodon variegatus
TAAAATCTGTTGGGCTCTTTTTGGCATCAAGACAATTATTCTTATTGCCACATTGCCAGACAGGACACTGTAAAAAAAAAAAATAAAAAAAAAATAAAATAAAATGAAAAGCTCGCTTGTATGAGCGATGCAAACAGCAACATTTAAACAGAGCGTGCACGAGGAGAAATGGGCTTGTGCACGCTCTCGCACGTGTCTACGGGTATAGGGTTGTGCATGTGGATTTTCTATTAAAGTCGAGATGGCGGGTCTTTTCAAAAATTTGCGAAAGTCTATCCGTTTAACGCCCCCAAGCCTGGAAGCTCCTCTGAGCCCTTTGGATCTACTAACTTTAATGAGATGCATCCTGTACTAATTCAGTTAGAGAGAAACACATCAAAATATTGTAAAATGC
>NW_015150586.1:69043-74819 GCF_000732505.1 Cyprinodon variegatus
AGTTTTAATGTTGTGTTCACAGGTAACCGAGTCAGGAATCTGAAAATCCAACTTAAAAATGCAAGGCAAACCAGAACCATGGAGACGTCAGGGAAGACATGCACGAGGAACCAGCACTGAGGAACTGCTGATTGGGAAAGAAAGAGCTGATTGGGAGCAGGTGTGAACAGAGGCTTCTAGAAGGGAGCTATAGAAAAGGGGACAGACACAAGAGGACAACAAAGAAAAACCTAAGAACTCAAATAAATCCAGAAAACATCACAAATAGGAATTAAACCAACTAGGAAACAAAGAAGACCTGAATCAACGTGCTCAAAACCAACACAATGTCTGACTTTCATTTTCATGGAATTCCTGTTTCTTCTTATGTTGTTGTTATTTCTGTGACCATTGTGGCAAAACATGTTTCTAGATGAAGGGAATAAAAAATTTGGAAAAAGATGTACAAATGAATACATAGATCCGTATTGTTACTTCTAGTTATATAAGGTCATTATTTATTTACATTGGATAGCCATGGGTTTAAAATGGTGGATTTTCTCTACTTTCTTAGTTCTAGTGAGGATGCAGGCAGCAGCATTCTGGATCAGCAGAAGGAATTGGACAGAAGGGGCCCTAAGATCTAAAACTTTTATTTGTGATAAAGAAAAAGAAAGAAAGAAAGAGGCATCTGTGCACTGGGAAAATAATTTATAAGAGCAAACAGCAAATACTTGCCTTGGTTTTCCTGGATATTTTCACGCTCCTGTAGCTCTAATAGCGACACAGAAAAGCTTTTAATTATATGGGACATTTTAATCAATAACTTTAAATGAGGAGAGCAGAACAGAAACTGTTGGGATGGTTTCACGTAATGTAATAACGCAGAGAAACACATCCGCTCTATGTTCTGTATCTTAAGCAATGAATTAATTAGAGTTAAGAAGGCATGTTGTTTACAAAATCAATAGAGCATCTACAAAGTGCATCTTAGCAACGTTTCAATGGAGTAATCATGCTGTAATTATGTGGGAATGGGCTGTTATACAACCCAAGAGAGAGAGACAAAAAGTGCAGTGCTGATTAATATTCCAGCTGGATTCCAGACCCGGCACAATGATGTTTGAGTCTACCCGCATCATCATTTCATTTTCTTACGGTCTCCACCATCCAGGACAAAAGCGACAGCAGGCGCGCTGGTGTGTGGGATCAAAGCGACAGCACTGAAATGGCCTGCAGCCCTAAAGTGGAGGTGAAAAGCCTCTGTACAAATGGAAGGAGAAAAACAACTGAGTGTGGAGAGGTGGTTCTGCTGGGAAATCTGCTGGGTGTGTGTGTGGGGGGGGCTCCAGATCGGTGACTTGGGTTCTCAGATGATCATGCTGAGGTGAAGAAATGTTTTCCATATTGCAATAACAACTCTTATGAGCAGTGGTTTTGGTGAATGATGGAGTATCAAAAAAAAAAGAAGAAGAAGACAAAGAAAGGCAGATTTCCCCTCTATTGTGACCGTAATAGTGGTGCATTCAAGGTTTAAGCAACAGAAGAAAGCAAGGTGCTCCTACTGCCTTAGGAGTAAGGAGATCATCACCTGCCACTTCTCGCCTTCGGATCTCTCATCACTGCTCTGACACTCTGCATTGGCCATCCATCACTCAGTACAGAGCCATAACCCTCTGCTTCCTCCTGCACGAACACACAGCCAGGCGTAATCTGGACGCCAGGATGGAGGGAGGAGGAGGAGCAGCAGCTGTGCACAATAAGAGGAGAAAGGTTAAGCTTTGTGCCACCGGTGACAGCACAGTGAGGACGTGTGGAGGCATGCTGGATACAGCTCATGGTTTCTATGGTTAACAACAGGCAATGCTGTCAAGGGCGTGGAAAATTAAAGGACAAAGATACTCCGATCGGGATAATCTTGTCAAACATTTTCTCATATCAAAACAACACGTCTCTGCTTTTGTGGGCTGAAGACAGTGAGAAATGGGCCGAGTCTATGTCCAGCAGGCCTGTTTGGAAGAGAGCAGCGTCTGTACGGAGAGAACAAGGCTGCTAAATACAGCAAACGGCAGCTGAGATGGATGGTAATTGTCCGTTTCTCTGGAGGGAATTCCAGCCCTTTGCCAAAAAACAGAAAGAAACTGTGCTTCCTTTCAGGCGACATAATGAAGGGACAGCCGTCCCAAAAGGCCACGGAAATCAATATTAAAGTCTGAGCCTGTGTAATGAATTCAGGAGCAGTTTGAATTTTTTCAGTCATATTGACTTCGACTGAAGCTGAGGTGAGAAACCAGTAAGGTAGTCAGAGGTTTATGTGCACTAATGTGGTCTAAAAAAAAACTAAAATGATCTCTTACCAAATTATCTTGCCCATATATATATATATATATATATATATATATATATATATATATATATATATATATATATATATATATCTTTAATGATTGAAGCTGGTATATACTGATCAAAATGTACAATTTAGCAGATACTATTTATCAAATACTCCATTAAACAAGTTAAACAGTTTGCGTCCTCATCTTCTGTGAGTCATAATGTAGAAAATATGTCCGACATTTCAGCATGAACTAGTAAATTATGGATGACCAGTAGTCATTGAAAAAAAAAACATTTTATATCTATCATTTGAATATCTATCATATAGTAGAAATTCTTTTTAAATTGTGTTTTGTAACTGCATATTTTACATTGAATTATTAAAGAGGAATTGTAATTTTTTTTTATCCATAATTAAATACTGCAGTTTGAAAATGTATTCAAATCCCGTTCCTAATTGGAGATTTAAAAACAACTATTTATAAATCTGAGTAAAAAAACCTTGCCTTAATTGTTTTTATTTTTATTTTTTTTAAAGCACTTGGAATGTTTTCAAACCACTTCACGATTCAAATCCATGAATAAAAGATTATTTGGGCAAATAATGTTTTATTAAATGATTTGCTTAATCAGGAACCAATAACCTTTAGTTAAATGATTATTTACCCTCTTTAAAATAGCTAGCAGCCGATAGACATTCATAGATTCATTTAAATTACTTTTGGTCATAATTTGGTAATGGAAATGTAACGAGCATATGAGAAAACACATGAACACATTTTTATCAGTGTTAAAAACCTTAGTTAAATAAAGCTTGTTTAGCTTATAAAGAAAACAGCTCAAAAACAAACACATTAAATGATCAAAATCATAAAAAGACATATTTTTTAACCAGAATCTTGTCACAGTCTTGGTTCTGTTATGTTTTCTTTTGAGTATTCAGTTTTACTTTGCTCCATGTTTTCTAGTTTTATTGGTTTAATTCTTATTTTTGTTGTATTTTCTGGTTATTTTTCAGTTTCCAGATTTTTATTTGTTGCCCTCTGCTGCCCTCTTGTGTTCTCCTTTTTCCCTAGCTCATTTCCAGTCTGCTCTGTTCACACCTGCTCCCAATCTGCTTGTTAGTCCTCTCTTTGTTCAGTCTCCCATAAATACACTCTTTGTGCCATTCCTTAGTGCTGGTTCCTCGTCTAACTTCCTCCAACTCTGTCTCACTGAGTCTTCCTCCTTGTGATTGTTTTCCTCAGATGTCTCCATGGTTTCTGGTTTGTTTGACTATTTTTCATGTTTGATTTTTGGATATTTGGATTCCTACCTCAGCTGTCTGTTTACCTTTCATTGAATCAACAAGAAACTCACCTCTGCCTCCCTGCCTCTGCATTTGGGTCCTCAAACCACCACCTCATCCTGACTAATCTGTCCCTAACTGTGCCAGATCTTATACCTCTGCCCATGTCTGTTCTGGAAAGTGTGACTTTCCTGCAGCAGTTAGCAGCATAGCACAGCAGGCTCACAGCAAAGGGGGGTTCATTGTTCCATCTGCAAAACAGCAAGGGAAAGGCTTTTACCTGGAGTGCAGGTCTGTAACTTCTGAAACATGGAGAAAAAATGTTGCAAACGGTCTTTTTTGCAGCAAGGTCATGATGGAGATCGGAGCCTTGGGCTTGGTGCCATTATGTTTTCCCTCGTCTAATGTTAAACCCCGGGCAGCTTCACGGACAGAGAGATGTTCTCAAACTCTGTGGGGATTCCAAGGCACACCTCTGTGAGAGGTGTCCTGTGGAGCAAGTAGGGGGAAGTTTTGCAGAAGCTTTAAGAGGGCAGCAGCACTCTGGAGCACAACTTCTTTAAGATGATGCATTGACATTGCCTCTCAATTTCCAAAAGTATTATCATGGTTTATGGCCCAACACAGTTAGCTCACCAGTCGCACAGATCACCCCCAACTTTTCGCTCTCAGTTGGTCACGTGAGTCAGGATCCCCATGTCCTTTTTTCCTTTCGTCTCCAAAACAAAGCCCATGACGCTTTGCTAGGAGGACTTTTGCAAAGCATTCTGGTATATATCTGCTTATCTAGGCACCATGGACGATCAAATACTTTTAAAGGTGCATTATGGGAAATTTTGTGTCCACTACTTTTCATCCTAGACTACTGGACATCCTGACGTTCGTATAAAATGACATCACCCCTATACAGTGCTCTATGTAGGGGTTAGGGCGGACGTTTGGATACAGCCTAAATATTTGGCTTTGTTAGCACTAGCATCAGCAGATCTGGAAACAGACTGACAAACAACAGAGATGCAGAGCCAACAAAAAAGAGTGTGCCACCTGTTGGCCGGGAGGAGGTAAACCTGTAGTTATCCCCCTGAAAAACAAGGGACAGGTATGATCAAGTAATGCTGTATGATTTATTACCATCCATGCTTTTTTTTTTTTTTTTTTTGCAGTGTGCAGATCTGTTGATATGGATATGGATGTATCACAGTGTAACAGAGACTATACGATGATTTTTCACAATCTTCTAGAAATTTTGGAAAAGACAAATATTTAATGTGAGTTTTCCAGCTCTGTCTATGTTCAACAAGGACACCAAAAAACATAATAAAAAAAAAAAAATCTTCATTTTTTTTAGAGGATTTATTTCTAAAAGGTTTTTAACATTCTTTATAGACAGACCTTGAATATTTTCATGTATTATTTTACTCTTTAATTTTAAATTCCTGTCCTCTGTCAGTAATAACATTAATATAATACTAAAAGAAGTGGCCATGTTGGATGCCACAGCCTGACAAAGCCTCCTTATTCCATGCAAAGATAAGTCTAACTCAAACTGACAGGAGAACTGATGACCTGTACCTTGCCTCTGGCCTTTTCAATCCAAAGGAAACACTTTAGAAGCTCTCATACTTTGGCCAAGTAGGTTTTTGGACAATGGGCACATGGTTGGATAAATTGACAGAGCAGGTCTAAAATGAAAATGATAACCACTGACCAGGAGTAGTGCAGGGAGGACATCATGCTGATGATGGGGGAGAGATGCAGGCGGACAACATGTTGGAGGTTTGACATAAGATGTTTTTTGGCTCCTGGCAGTCATCTGCAGCATATGGTTCCTCCGTTTTTCTCGTGCTCCTTTTGTCCCATTGCCGCCTCCCCTAAAGCCATCTAATCTTGCAAGAAGTCAAACAAACATGGCCAGTCTAACAAAAAACAGATGACAAACATAGTTTCTTCCATCCATGGGAAACAAAAAAAAATCAATCAGAGTTAGAGTAATTTATAACTACAGGAACTGCTGAAATGTGAACACAACAAGTTAACAATACCATCATTAGATGGCTGTAAATGAACGTGCACCCTTACTATAAAAGCTGGGACTTAATTTTGACTCTCTCTTTAACCACTTACACCCTCAGGGGGTATAAATAAATTTCTGCCTGACAAAAACACACAAAA
>NW_015150586.1:75239-78979 GCF_000732505.1 Cyprinodon variegatus
GCTGGACCCACCGGTGGGTCCGTAGGGTTCTAGGGGTTAAGATTTTGGTGCTCATGCTTTAACTGGATTCACCGTTTAGTGAACTGGGTGGATCCAGCACCAGTCCTCTATCAAGTCTTTACGGTCATTATGTCAATATAATTACATTTTTGAAACAAAGTGATCGGGGTGAATTTTACTTCATTATTTTTCCAAGCAAAGAACATTATTGTAAATGGAAATTTGAAAGAAAGCAATCTTAGACAAACTATGGCCGTTTCTCAATATGTGTACTTGTGCGTTCTCATGTGCTCATGTACTCGTGAAACGTCATCAGCCTCAGGCCTACTACTGTTCACAAGGACAGCAGACCAAGAACGGACAAAGTCCCCGAATGTAGTTGTTGCCCCCCCCCCTTTACCCAGCATGCATCAGAGCAGATTTCTCCATTTTTGAATTTTTGAGACTGACAGGTGTCCCAGCATGCACTGCAGCAGCAGCAGCTTCCAGGTTAGAGTATTAAGTTAAAAGTTCTCTTTTCTGTTGCTGTTGTTCCACAAAAATTAGTTCTAAGATCATTTGAGGCGAGAACATTATACTTTTAAGCATCAATATGTGAGGAACGCGGCAACCAGCGGAGCTCCAAGGGTAACGGCAGCCAGGTCTAATCCTTGCCCGCCTTCAGCAGCCCTCTTTCGGCCTTGCCATGGCTCTGATGCTGTTTTTTGTTTTAATTGGCAAAATGTTCATTCGATTTGTGTTTATCTGACTGTGTTAATCATTATTCCCCTACTAAAGGAAAAAAAGTCAGAATGTATTATTATCTAGAGACTATTAAGAACAGGAGGTGAAAAGCAGCTCCAGACTAGCTTTGAATGTGGTGATGTCATCAGTACGCTTCTGTTCCAATTGACCCAGATTTATGCTGCATGCTTCGTTCTTCCTGAGTCCAGACTTGCCTGTGTTCTTCTCAAGAACATACTCGGCGAGAAAATTAGTCTGTACTTGCGTTCTTGTGAATTGAGAAACGGCCTTTATTGTCATCTTCTATACACAGAGTGTATAAAAAAGCAAAATTATGTTGCATTCAGCTTACAACGGTGAATGCGTTTTATGCAGATGGACTGAACTGATAGACCAGGTAAGTGACTCACATTGATAATCATCTTCTGTCAGATTATCATGGTCACTGACCTTTGTTTTTTTTCCAAACAGCTTTTGGAAAAAAGCTGTTTGGACTAGGGGAGGCCAGGGTTGCCGACCCCTGACCTAATTGATGTCCACTTGAACTAGACTAGCCTCCAATCCATCTCCATCCCTCTTTGCTTAGCCGTCATCTATCGCTAATAAAAATTTTCAGCATCTCCAGATGAAGGTATTGGAAAGGTCGGCCCTGCAGCCTAATGTCTGCTGTTCAAAGCAGGGCAGATTTCAGCCTGTTGGCACTTAGCCCAGCAGACCAATAGCTTTACATCATGGAGAGAAAGACTGTGGATGCAGAGCGGACCAAACCTGCAAAAGCTTGTTTCCTTCATTATTAATTCTCCTCCATGTGAATGCCATGGAGGCTGAAGCGATCGGTCTGAGGAGGGGAGCGGAAATGATGGGGGAATATGTGAATGTCAATTTTATTCATAGATGGTTAATATAAACCAGAGGCTATGATTAATAACCCAGACAGACATCTGCTAAATTAATCAGGCGATCATAGACGTAGGTTTTTTGAAGAAGTACCTCATTTCCATTAATTTCTTATGAATATGAGCAACTGGAGGACGTGGGAGAACCTAGCCAAAAGTCTGATTTACATACATTAAAGGAAATTTGAGAAAACTGGCAGGCATAGAGCCTCGTTTCTTTCATGAAAAACAAACTGAGCTACGATTTTACATTCCCTGATTTATTTGTTCATGAGACACAGCAAGCAAATTAAATGTGGACCAAATGAGCCGACCTGAGAGTCTGAGATCTTTTTTATTCAATGATATAAGGGTGTCAGCTCTTCACACGGCTGCTCTCAGGCCTGCTGATTGGTCCTCCACGTGCCTTATCACCTGAGGGAATATGACTCATCAGACCTCCATTACAGGACTGTCATATCACTGTCTGGTTTCAGTTCATCACCGGCCCTCAGCAAACAATACCTGTCAAAATGAGGGAGAAGAAAACCAGACTAACAGAGGAGGCTTTTAGTTGTAAGATAACCTTGAAGTTTTTCCTTTAGTCAGCTGGAGAGTCCTGTGCATTTCTTGGCCGCCACTGACAGCATTAATTTTACGCTAATAAATCTACCACTCCAATGTTTACCTCAGATAAAACCTAAAAGGGTCCTTAAATCATCATCTAACACTGGGCTGCAGGACAGTCAAATTGATTGTTGTTAGCATTGGAAAGGAACCAAGGTTTTTGGGCTCACTGAGCATCGCATACGGTGGTTTCTGGTTCAGAGCTATCAAACGTTACACTGCAAAAAGTTGAAATGATTTTTTTCTTAAAATAAGTGCAGTTGTTCTTGAATAAGACAATAAGACAATTTACTTTTGAAATAAGAAAAAAAACTTGTATTGTCTTATTTCAAGTTAATATTATCTAATTATCTAATTTTAAGAGTAAAAAATCTACTTCTTTGGTCATTCCTCTTATTTACCTGCTCAAATTAAGGTTAAATAAACTTAATTTAATACATTTTTACTAATTTCTAGATTGTTTTTGCATTGCTGTGGTTTCTGGTCCAGAGACATCAAACGTTACACTGGAAAAACTCACATAAAAGTTCTTCATATTTTCTTTGAATAAGTGGACTTTCCCTTGTTTTCAGCAGGGGAGTTAGTTGAGATTGGAATAAGATGATTTGTCCTCAGAATTTGTCCTCTTATTTCAAGTACATATTATCTAATCATCTTATTTTAGGGGCAAAGATACTCATTCTAACAAAGGCCTTGTTTGAGTGGTGTCCCAGAAACTACAAAAGGTTGTAGAGCTCAGAACAAAAGCACCCAGTTTTCGAGGCGGAAAGACAGATCTAACAAAACGTTTATTTAAGTTGGAATGCAGAGAACAGCGTCGGCGTCTACAGCAGTAACCTCTGTGGGCGTGAACACAGGTTAGTGCCCATGTCTATATGATAATGAGGACGATATTGTGAGTTACTAACCTGGTTTTAAAAGTTCAGTCTGTGTCCACGGGACGAGGTTGGTTCCAGTCGGTAAGCTGCTAGCAACAGGCGGTGAGCGCTGTGCAGAGCGCTGTGCAGAGTCCCAGACGCTGAAGTCCCAGAGGTCGAAGAGCAGGTAGGAGATCAGAACCAAGCGAAGGAAGCCAGGACAATCCAGAGGGCGAAGCCAAAGCTGGTGTCTGAGAAGTGCTCGCTAGTCAGAGCAGTTCAGAGGAGGTGCCAAAGGGAAATCCTGGATGGTTTCGGGAATCAGTTCCAGATTTTGGCACACAGGCAGGTAGAAATCCAGCAGGAGCAACCTATTCTCATTATGAGTGCGTATGAAATCGTACGAAAAGTTATGCACCGTAATTTCATACGTTTTGGATGTTTTTTTCGTCATATGCGCATCCGCATCTGACGCACCACTCACGAATATAGAATATAAATTACAATTAGCCCTAACCCTGACCCTACACCTAACCCTAAGATATAAAACAGCAAGCAACGTAGTTAGAGACATGAATAAGTGATTCTTGCACTGTTTTTCATATTTTTACGTCCGTCCGTGGATCTGCTTTTTTTTCTGTCTGCCAGCGCATGCGCA
>NW_015150586.1:78989-81020 GCF_000732505.1 Cyprinodon variegatus
TATTCGTGAATGGTGCGTCAGATGCGGATGCGCATACGACGAAAAAAACATCCAAAACGTACGAAAATACGGTGCATAACTTTTCGTACGATTTCATACGCACTGATAATGAGAATATGTTGGCAGGAGTCTCAAGACAGGTCAGGCAAACAGATCAGATTGGGTACAGGCAGGCTTAGAGGTCCACGGGCAGAACAGGTCAGGATCAGGCAAATGAACACAATCAGGTACGATAGAGAACTCTCACCAAAGGCTTGAATAGTCAGGCACTGATGACTGGTTAGAAGGCCGGTTAAAAAGAGGCCAAAACTGGTGGATTGGAGGAGCAGTAATGATAACTGTGCGGAGATAGGCAGGTGAATGGAATGAGTGATCAGACCAGTCATCGGCACCAAGATCATGACACGACAAAGTTACTGTTCAGATCTAAGATTGCAAGATTTGGTTACCTGGAAAGTTTTCTTTATTTTTCCATGTTTTGGATTTTAGGTTTACGTATGCTAATGTTGTTTCTGCAGAAAAGGTTCCCACAAAGAAATACAAAGAAAAGGAAATGACAAATGATCAAGAGCCTCTCTAATTTTTGATTTCTCTGCCACGCATGTGTGCAAACTAGCATTCCACATGAATCACAAGCTCATATGAAACATGAACAAACCTTAGGGCTGAATGTTTATGACTTATTCTATGTCAGCCTGTGAAATATGGAATAAACTCAACTCTTTAGAGACATGAAGAAAGGCAGAGGGAAGAAACAAGTCTTTGATGGGAAACTGAATCTTTGCTGCTGTTTAACAGAGCAAAAAATATATTTTTCAAATCTCACAAACATATAAATTGTTGTTGTTTATTTCTTTGACGAGGTTAAAATGTTTTGCACGAGCAAATACATCTAATATGATATAAAAGTTCCTGTAGCAAATTAAGACTAAACTATAGAATTTGATCTGCGTTTTACACAGAGTAATATAATTTATCCTCAGGTGGGGGAAAAGGACAGAAAACATGTTTGCTTTATTACATCCTCAAAGCAATTTGAGAAACAATCAGCCAGATCTGCCTTTTAATGCACCATGTTGCTGAAGTGAACATTTCATTTATTTTCTATTACATAAATACATAATAGATTTAGCGAAACGCAGCCTGGACATTTTGTGAAACCCATTCACACAACAATAGGGATAATTAAAATATTGAAGTGAGTTATTTGTTCACTTCACTTTAAGGAACAAACTAAAGCCATTGATCGGTTTTTAAACAGATGTCATATGTTTATTTTTTTTCAATTTTTTGAACGGGAAAGTTCTTTTTTTTGCTGCTTTGCTGAGAGTCTGAGAACAGCCTCAAGGGGTTGGCTTCAAAATAAATTCCATAAATAAAGTCCATAAATGAGAAGGTTTTTATAAAAGAAACATATCAACAAGGCTAGCTCTTATTTTCAACTACTCCAGTAAAAAATATTGCTAAACTTTATTAAGAGTCTCTCTCATTTCATGACAGTGTTCTACCAAAAGCCCTGACATTAATTTTGAACATTGTTGGAGGAAGACGCCGTTTTGTTCTGTTGCACCACCTCCTCTGCAAAACACGTGAAGTGTGATGCCTGCGTTTCGTATAAAGCTTCAGCTAATCCCATGCAAATCCTCTTCGACAATCAATGATCTCCCAAACTGCCATTAAATTGGAGCACCCCTACTTTTTATCTGGGGTGTCCAGGGTCTCAAGTAGCTGTTCGGTTCTGTATTTAACAAAAAAATAAAATAAAATAGGCCACGCTGATAACTTTGCAGCATGTACACAATCAAATACACTAGGTATTACACCAGTATAATTACATGAATGTCAACATTATAAAATGTTCTGCAAAGTGCTTTAAATCAGTTCTACCTGTCTTAATTCATACTGGGTTAGATCCTGATGTTGGAAAAAGGAGGCATTGAAAGCAGAATAAAGCCTTATGCTGCGTTCACACCGGGGGCAGCTGGCGCGACAGAAGCAGCGAGTTTACATGCAAAGTCAATGGTTGACGCG
>NW_015150586.1:82208-83233 GCF_000732505.1 Cyprinodon variegatus
GTTATATCTTAATCAAGGTCATTGGGTTAGTGGGGCGGTTCCATAGTACCAACTGCCAACAATGAAGGGACGGCTGATCTAAAACCGTAAGACTCAGGATGAACCCCTGAGGAACTCCATATAAGGGCAGCAAAAGGAGTCCTATTCGGTTATTGAAATATGTCTGGAACCAGGGAATTAGCAGAGGTCTGTGCCTGTACATGATGAGCAGTAACTAAGCATCAGGATAAGGAAATCTGGAGGAAAATAAAACTACTTTTCCCTCAAGGATCAGACTGTGAAAGGATTTCAGTAATTACAGCTACTGCTGATATATTTTTACATCCCAGGTATTTGAGATCCAACTATTTTCAAGCAGAGGACCTTGAGTTCAATCTATGCCTAAAGACCATTTTTGTTTTAATTTTAAGCTATTACTGAAAGAGTTTTCATTTAGTTTTAGCTGAAGAACAAGAGGATCCGCTTCATAGGCAGACCTGCATGACTAGGTTTACATAGTCATGCAGCAGCGATATGTTGCAGACTGGTTGGTCAGAGCAGCAGCTGTCCGAGCACACAGATCTAGTTGAGATAAAACAGAATGTGACTTTTTTTCTTACATTTCTGATGTTTAATTTCTAGTTTATAAAAGTTTAACAGACATAGACTATGGTTTTCTCAGATAGCAGATGCTCAATAGATACATTTATTCTCCTCGTCCTTCATATAAATTTTCTCCATTATTCAGGTGCCTCTAGCTCAAAAGATTATGCAAATTATTCTCCCCTCTATCTCCACCTCTGTCAAGGCTGCAGCTTCTTTCCTTCATTTGCTCCCTCCCTCCCCACTGACCGGCCTGACTCAAACACATTTGCTAAGGTTAGAAAACTTTTGCATTCAATCAGTAGCTTTAAGAAAGCTGAACTCTAATTCAAACTTTTGGTCCTCTGAGTTCCTTCTTGCATCTGTTCTCAGAATGGATATATAGTTCTTGATCGCAAAAAGTGAACTAAAGGTAGGTACGTTTTTCTTGAAAAAAGTGTATT
>NW_015150586.1:83707-104620 GCF_000732505.1 Cyprinodon variegatus
TCTAGCCAAGCTGAGTTTTCTCTGAGTAAGACTGAGTTCTTCTCTCCCTGAGTTTTAACTTTGTTTTTGTTTCGGACCTCCTCTCCCAGGAGGGATCAACTGAGTCTTAAACTGGATCCAGTCTCCTTTTTCAGGACGTTGAAATTACTGTCTGAGCAAGGGAATTATCTTCACCACGACCTGTTCAAGTACAGCAGGAAATCTGAGTGACAATCAGTGTCTCCGTTCACCTACACCGTCCAAGTTCTGGGTAAACCCTGTTCCAAATGAGACATACACACAGATTGGAGTCAAGGATTCTTCACTTCTCTGGAAAAGTGAGTCAACAATCAGATCCTCTCCTTTAAGATCAACGAATCAAATTTCCCACTGAGCTTGAACTAACAGTCTGTCTTCCCCTCACCTTCCAGTTCCGGCTGAGCAGAGTTTAGGGAAACGCTACACCGAGCTTAACATCTTCAATAAAATCCGTCAAACTTTTCATCCTTGTCTCTCTGTTTGGTTTCACTGCATGTGGGTCTGAGCCTTAGATAAAATCATGACAACTGGATGATCTAATGAACTGGAAAGTGCCTTGAGATGACATGTGTTGTGAATTGGCGCTAAATAAAGAAATTGTATTGAATTTAACCATTTTGTATAAATACTTCTCTTATTTTACGTAGTGATGACATGATTTTCCCCACCTGCTCAGATAAAGGATAAAATACAATTATTTCCAAAAAAATGTTTCCTTTAATTTCCTTCAAAGACAAATTCCATATTGAGAAATAAACATATTTTTTTATAACATATATCCCTAAACAGTAGTTGAACAAAATTAATGTACTCTAATATATTTTTCAGATAGTTACCCGGTTTTCCTTACATTTGCATCGCACAAAAAGTCAACTTTAAAAAAGAATCTGGCTTTGCTGACTAACACAGGCATCATTTTGCTGATGGATGGCTGGATTCATTCACTCACTCACACAAACGAATGAAAATCTACACACACATTGATGTCACGAGTGAGCAGGGATATACTATATCTGTTTGACGAATTAAGTTTTTTTTTTGATAAAAGAAAAATAACACGCTGGAGCCAGCCTGCAGAATTAAACAGAGGTACAGTACTGTGTTGCAACAGGAGCTTTCTGCCTAAATTAGGACTAAATAAATATTTAACAGCTGCAGAAACAAACACAAGCTTCTGGGTGTTGCTTCTGAATGTGAAACGGTTTGATTTATCCTGTAGGTTTGTTACAAAAATGGCAGACTGGCCAAAAAAGGAAATATCAGCTGAAAACAGACGAAGAAACAATATTCAGGTGACAAATGACTCTATAGCTACAGAGCCTAAAGAACCAGGTTAGAAGTGATCAATCCTAAAATAAATATCTCTAAGACACATGGTGAAAGTGGAAGCAAATGAGATCTAAGTTTCAAACATACACCAAACACCATTTTATTTTAATGTATTCAGCTGATTATCAATTATGAATCACATGCCATCTTGACTATGCATCTGTTTAAGAGGCAAACAAAGACCTTATCTATTGAGCACAAGAAACTGGAGAATTGACCTAAAAACACTTTAAGTGTGAAAGCATGCACTATGCATGATGTGTCTGGGAGCAGAACGACTGGAGGAACAGCAGGAGATCATGTGTATCTCATTTAAATCAAAACTGTGGGGCTCTTATAATGCTGTATCTGGGTATTAAAACTTATCCTCAAATAACCTCTTTTTTGCTATGAATCTGGATACGTTTGCTTTAGGAATGTGGAGCAAAGATTTCTGTCTGCCTCTGCTGAAAGGAGCAAACTGTGTCAGAAGGAGAAAAATATGTAGGAGCATGAAAAAGATTTTGTGCATCAGTTCTGTTTATATAAATACACCAGACTGTTTAGAGAAACCAGACGCCTGCCTTCACTTACGGACATGAGCTGTGCACTGTGCTAATTAAGACAATTTGTTTATGGAGTAAGATGTTTTATTTTCCAAAACAAAAATAATGTAACTATTTTTAATTGCATGATACCTAATTGTCTTACTGTAAGATCAGCATAGTCATTCAGTTAGCAGATCATCTTATTTATTTTGAAATTGAGGGCAAACTCCCACATTTTCTGCAGTTGTGTGGTTTGTAGACGACTCAAATGCAGAGACAAGCTGAGGTGATTTCTTGCACATTTAATGAGTGGGGGACACAGACATATAAATCCAGAAATAACTTATTAAGAAATATAGGACCCAGTTCAAAGGGGGACACATACACTCACCGGCCACTTTATTAGGTACACCTGTCCAACTGCTCGTTAACACGTAATGTCTAAGCAGCCAATCACATGGCGGCAACTCAGTGCATTTAGGCATGTAGACATGGTCAAGACAATCTCCTGCAGTTCAAACCGAGCATCAGTATGGGGAAGAAAGGTGATTTGAGTGACTTTGAACGTGGCATGATTGTTGGTGCCAGAAGGGCTGGTCTGAGTATTTCAGAAACTGCTGATCTACTGGGATTTTCACGCACAACCATCTCTAGGGTTTACAGAGAATGGTCCGAAAAAGAAAAAACATCCAGTGAGCGGCAGTTCTGTGGGCGGAAATGCCTTGTTGATGCCAGAGGTCAGAGGAGAATGGCCAGACTGGTTCGAGCTGATAGAAGGGCAACAGTGACTCAAATAACCACCCGTTACAACCAAGGTGGGCAGAACAGCATCTCTGAACGCACAGTACGTCGAACTTTGAGGCAGATGGGCTACAGCAGCAGAAGACCACACCGGGTGCCACTCCTTTCAGCTAAGAACAGGAAACTGAGGCGACAATTTGCACAAGCTCATTGAAATTGGACAATAGAAGATTGGAAAAACGTTGCCTGGTCTGATGAGTCTCGATTTCTGCTGCGACATTCGGATGGTAGGGTCAGAATTTGGCGTCTACAACATGAAAGCATGGATCCATCCTGCCTTCTATCAACAGTTCAGGCTGGTGGTGGTGGTGTCATGGTGTGGGGAATATTTTCTTGGCACTCTTTTGGCCCCTTGGTACCAATTGAGCACCGTTGCAACGCCACAGCCTACCTGAGTATTGTTGCTGACCATGTCCATCCCTTTATGACCACAATGTACCCAACTTCTGATGGCTACTTTCAGCAGGATAATGCGCCATGTCATAAAGCTGGAATCATCTCAGACTGATTTCTTGAACAAGACAATGAGTTCACTGTACTCAAATGGCCTCCACAGTCACCAGATCTCAATCCAATAGAGCATCTTTGGGATGTGGTGGAACGGGAGATTCGCATCATGGATGTGCAGCCGACAAATCTGCGGCAACTGTGTGATGCCATCATGTCAATATGGACCAAACTCCCTGAGGAATGCTTCCAGCACCTTGTTGAATCTATGCCACCAAGAATTGAGGCAGTTCTGAAGGCAAAAGGGGGTCCAACCCGTTACTAGCATGGGGTACCTAATAAAGTGGCCGGTGAGTGTATGTTAGGGAAGGAATGGAGAGAATCCAGCAAATGGGAGGAGGATTATATCTGCCAAACAGAACAAAGAATGGAGTAATCAGCTGATTGGCAGCAGGTGTGAAAAGAGCGGTCTAGAAGGGAGCTAGGGGAAAGGAGTGGTTGGCACAACGGGGGAAACAGAGAGTAAACAAGAAATACATAAGAACTCAAATACAACCAGAAAACATCTAGAATAACACAAAATGGAAATGAAACCAATTACCTAAAAAACCCAGAATCAAAGTGTAAGAGAAAAAAAAAAACTTAGAGGGAACCAAAAATCCCAGAAAGGGCAGAGTCATTAAACTTGACTTATCAATCAGCGTTTGTAGTGTCATCATAATATTCACCAACATATTTTTGCTTGTTGCAGCATTAACCCTGAAATCCCACATCCTCTGCTGCGCTCCAGACCTCCTGCGCAAAGCAAAGCCTACCGTGTCTTGCTGCACTCCGACTTCCTCAGAACTCGAGGACAGCATGCGCGATATTATTAATAAATTCATAGGAGCAAAACCTGTGGAAATCTACACTTAATTTAATATGACATATTAAACAAAATCCCAATCAGAATCCAGCAGGTTTGTATAAACTATGTTTGTTCTCTACCTCCAAACTCACCATCTCTTCATCCATGCCTGGGATAAGAAGTTTGTTATGAAGTTTTGACTGGTTTTAATTAAACTTTTAAGCCTTTCGGTATATAATAAATATTTACATCGAGATGAGAAATCTGCTTCCTGGTCTGTTGAAGCACCAATAGTTTGTAACCAATAATTCATTTAAAAAAAAAGAAAATTGAAAACAATCCACTGGCCTTTGTTTCCGGGTTTGAAGAAATTTTGCTTCCAATCCAGGAAGCTTTTTCAATCCAAAACCAATCATTTGATTAAAAGTCTTATGCTCTAATTTGTAGTTACCAATCTGGCGTTACTATATTTTAATTTGAGAAATTGGATATTCCCTAGGTTCTTTTTCCTATTTGGTGAGATTTCGATTGCGGATCTTGACCTAGCCGGACCGGAGCGGAGCAAAAAATAGCTGGGCTCCGTAGTTTGACAATGAAGGACGGAGAAGAAGTACGTGGACAGTGACGTGCGGAGGAGTAGCGGTGCATATGGAACAGTATTCATTGATTAACCCGAAAGACAAGTACGCTGCATGACATACATTGAATTGGATAAAATTTTTCCTAAATAGTTTAAAAGGTGACCTAATCCCAAACCCTTCATGATAAACTTTGCTTCTCAATGTGGAACATTGATATCATTGCATTATTTTATAGGTTATGAATTCAACTTTTTTCATTTTGTTCACATAGTAGCTAAATTTAATCTGAGTTTCAATTGTTAAATCAAGACTTTTTAACGTAAACATGGAGTTAAATTATTTTTTATTGATATTTTCTTATATTTTGAATGGAAGTTTACTCCATGTTTGTGCAGAGTTAACTTTTTGACTATAATTTAACTGTTTGATCATAATATATTAAATGCAAATAAGTATCTGCATTAAATTTGCAGTGCATATTTGCGTGAGCTAACTCTCTAAGAGCGACCCATATCTGCAGGAATGTTTGTAGAGGTCTGCAACACCTGCAATGCCTTACTGCTTGATTTTTTTTACACCTTAATCCATGCAAAATGTAGGAACAACCCTTGTCAATGATTTGTAGCGGTCTTAACACTTCTGGCTTGTAACATAGCAGCATCACACTAATGCTGACATGTGTTTTCTGGGCATGGAAGACTCTGGCGTGCCAGAGCGCATCCGTCACATCACAGACACCTCCAAGTGTTTAATAACAAGCCTGGTTGGTGGTGTGGCGTTAGTCCAACTCGTTACAATAAACCACATGACCGCAGCCCGTTGGATGTGTATTAACAGTCTATTTTTACCAGCTGATACTGCTGTGAATTGGGGCTGGCGGATGCCTGCCAGCTTCCTAATATTGGAGCAAATAAACTTACAGAGCAGCTCAGGTTTCAAACATCACAAGACAAACACAAAGAGACACTTAAACATGTCTATGATGTTTAAATCGAAATAACTTTACTGTTGAACATAAATCTGAACTGATTTTTCACATTCCTTCCGTGCCAATTTTGATTTCAAAGCATGGCTTTTTTTTGTGCCTTTTTTTTATCTCCCTGCAACATCATTTCTTACACTGCTACTATATCATCACTCAGTCTAATCTCGAATTTTGTCAGTAAGTTCACTATGCTGCCAAATTACTGCTGGGGTCGGAAGGTGGGGTGCTTTGCTAACTGGATCAGTGAGCCACTTGGAGCTAAACTTTCTACCATCTGGTTTTACATTTAGAATCTGGATTTGACATCAAAAGGCCTGATTTGAATCACATAATAATCTTTTAATCAGATCTGTCTTCTCATTATGCATACATAACATAAAACACCAAGTCTACATCATAGAATAGTTTTCCAAAAGTATTAATACCTTAGCCTTGACATACATTTTGTACTAATAATGTAGCTGTCAAGAACCAGAGTGCAGACAGTTGCTTGAAAGCCACATGGTGGGCTAATAATAACTGATATTTTATCAAACCTGCATAAATATAGTCAGGAACCTATAACGGATAGATTATGGGGTAAAATGACTGTCAAAAGACACATCAATAAGTGTCTCTTTTTGAAAATGTAAGTCAATAGTCAAAAAATCAAGTGGTATGTCATCCCTTTAAAATCGGTAGTAGCTATCTGAATACACTGGAAAAAATCTAATAGTCTTAAAATAAGTGCATTTTTTGTAGATTGAGGAGGTAAAAGAGAGATTTTGCCTATGGAACGAGAAAATGTACACTTGAAATAAGAAAACACAACTGAATTGTTTTATTTCAAGTGCATTTTATCTAATTATCTCATTCTAAGAATAAAAATACTCATTCCATTGGCAAACTATCTCATTTACATACTCAAATTAAGGGTAAATACATTTAATTTTAAGAAATTTTTGCTTATTTCTAGATAGTTTTTCCAGTGTAAGTATTGGATTTGTATGTATATAGGCTAATTTACGATCAAAAACACCAATATTAACCCTGGTTTCTGAACCCTGGTCTAAATGATCGGAGAATGATGGCAGAAGAGATAACCGCCTGTTTAATGTTCATTCATTAGATTATTTGTGTTTGTAGCTACTAATATTTTGGTAATTTGCATTTTTTTTTGTATTTAATAAGGTGAGCAAATAACTGCCATGATTCTGCCTTTTGTGGACTTTTGGTTTTTGTTTAAAGTTTCTTTTAGAGTTTTCAGCTAAACTTTGATTTATGCTATTCTGTCCTTTCTTTGTCATTGGTTTCTTTATCATTTTTTCTCGTTCTATTTGTTTTCCCATTTTATTCAAGAAGACTTGTATTTTTGGAGTTACTCTCTGTTGCACCCATGTGCCTGTCTCCTAGCTCCCTTCTAGTTACTTCTATCCACACCTGCTTCCTATCAGCTGATTAGCTCATTCTTTGCGCTGTCTCACATATATAGACCTCCTGTTCAGTTACTCATTGCAGGATCCTTGTTGTTCTTTAGGTTTATTCCTCTCTAGTATCGCATAGTTTTTTGGTTATTGAGTTTTCTTGTCAATCAGTTCTGGACTATAGATTTTGTATCTTGTCACGCCCCACTCATAGGCAATGACAAAATGGGAGACAGACGAGCAGATCAATAGAAACAGTCATTTATTTTATCTAAAATATTTTATGGGGGAACTGTTCAGCCAGTCTGAGAGAAGTGTGGACTGATGCTGCTTGTTCCGGTCTGGTCCAGACAATATTTATCAGCGCCCTGGTGCTTTCAATTAGCAGCCCATCTACCTGCTCCCTGAAACGAGAAAAACAAACAAACAAATAACAGAATAGAGACACCTGCTGGACAATAAGTGTCATTTATCGCATAAGGGAAGACACACAGTCCTGATCTCTGATAGATTATAATCCTGTCTATATATCTCAGTAATCCAGATCTAATATTGTCAACCACATGATGTGAGAGCAGATAAGTCACTATGGCAAGAATTTTTTCTTGTCTCGCTTCATTCATGAAATTCTCACCATCTATAAGTAAAATTAGATAAACCATCATACAACCAAACCATATCAGCAAAAGTAACAATATGGGACTTTTATGTACATCTTGAAATATGTCCCATTTAGCAAAAATGAAGTCATTGGGCAATATGACACTATTTGATCTGGATTTTGGCAGTTTCATTGGCATCTTTATGCTCTTGTTGACTTTAACAGATCTCTGATATTCACCATTTCCACCTGAAGCAATGGTTACTATTTTCCCACACCTTCAAATCTGTGGTTGTCTGTTTATTAGAATCACAAAGTTGAGTAGATGTAGCCTGGAGCAAATAACATAATTGTTTTCAATATTAAAATGGGCTCTTTTTTAGGTTTAATTTTCTATAAGTGGGTTTCAGAACGTTATGCTTTCATTGGTGGAGGGTGTAAATGAATGAACGTTAGTGAGAAGTTTAATCCCTGCTCCTGACAAGCTGGCTAATTCTCATACTGAACAGGGTGTAATCTCCCTGTTTTGTTTTGGCAGTATTAGTGGGGAAAAGTACTCTAAGCTAGCTCTTAGAGAACCTAAATCTTGGATTAGTGCAAAGAAAGTGGAAAATGAACAGCCAACTACTCAAACGATGGAAAATCCTTCACTTTGTAGGATTGAGCTGAATATGTCTGCTCAGCAGAAAGAAAAAAGGAGGGTTGGGTGAGTCCAAACTGCTGATCTGGGAGAAAGTCTTTATCTTTCTGTGTCAGGGGTTATACTCAACTATAAAAAAACACAGCAAAGGTTAAGTCTAAGGCCCTGGACCAGTAGCTTTTATTTCTTCTCCTTAACTCCAACAGTCACCACGTCTGCAGGATAAAACATCAGCTGTCCTTTAAACATTTAGGCCACTTTCTTCATTTCGGACCAATGCCAATGTATTTCAACTGCCCTACAAGTTGCTCTAAAAAAACGTTTTATGAATCATGGACTGAGCCTTGATTAGATTAAATGAATCCCTTAAGTTTAAAGAAACGTTCCAGTGAATGTAAGAAGCCTGCTTTGTTCTTGTAGCCTTGTTAATCCAACCATGCATTCCTCTGGAGACCGGGTGCTCCGACACTTTCGTTTGCAGTTTCATCATCTGTAAAGAAGCTGAGTTTTACAGTCTCACACCTGTTGTACTCCTGGAGCCAATAAGATATTACGGTAATCAGTCAGTGCTTCGAAAAGGTGTTTTAATCCGGAAAAACTCACACGGAAAGAAAAAGACTACCAGAAGAAATTTATTGCTACAATTATTTGACACTTTGGCGCTCAGACCTCAGCAGGAAACATTAGTGCTGAATGTGATTTTAATATGCATAAGCAGGTGTATGAGGACAGTAATGTTTCCCCCCCAGGCCTGAAACTGGTGGTGGTGTGGAGATAGATGAAGTTGATCAGTCTATAGACCACTGGTTGTTGAGATAATCTGCCTGAACTGTATTGGTGAGATCCAGAAGACTGCGTGAGCTGATACTAGTGCTTCACTCAGGGACCCGGAAGATGGATGTTCAGCTTGGATAAACACAGGTTTGCATGAAGCTGTCCATGATAAGCAAGCATGAAGCAATGGTGGAGAGGAAAAACTCCCCTTTGGGAAGATACCTCTGGCAGAATCAGGCTCAACAGGGAGGTTGTGGAGTAAAAAATGTTGCGATAGGTCTGTTCTTAGCCTCACAGGTTCCAAACGAATGTCATGAGAGATAAGAATAAGTTCACACAGCGTCCTTCATGGCATGAAGGGGAGGACTGTTGTTCTGAGGAAATCCATCTGGCCAGTGAAAGATATATTAACCTAACAGGGAATGACCTTGATGAACTCGATTTGATTTTCCTCCAAATGTTCATAAGTGAGAAAGTTCTTTATGTAGGGGTGGGATAGTTCCAAGTGTGAGTTTGTGTGTGTATTGGGAGTTATTGTATAAATGTATACTGAGTTTGCCCCAGTCAGAGCTATATCTCTCTGTCTGAGGACGTCAAATAAATCTTAACATTCTCTTGCAAGAGAAAGTAAAAGCATGAAGCTAGCTTCCTTTTACAATCAAGTGTTGTAATGCTGGAAACGTACGTACATGCACAATTTTACTCCCCACTAAACTGCTATGTGGAATAATAGAAATGTGCTACATAGAAATAAGTCTCTGTATTTGGATCGCTGGATGAACAAGGGCATTTGATCTATAAGACAGTTTCTAAATGAAAATGGAGGTAGGTTGTCCTATTTGGATTTTTGCTTACTGTATAATTTAACCTGCTCCTATGCTCAGTTTAACACTGCCAAGAACTTTAATCCGGCAGCAAACACGTGCTGTGCTCTATTCCTGAAGGCTTTGAATACAATTTCCAGAATAAACTTCCATTGCTGACAGTCAGAGATGGCAATAGTACTCACTTTCCGTACTTGAGTAAAAGTACAGATACTTGTGTTAAAAAATACTCTGGTAAAAGTGGAAGTACTGATTAAACTTCTTTACTCAAGTAAAAGTAACAAAGTACAGGCTTGTAAATTTACTTAAAGTATAAAAGTAAAAGTAGAAACCACTTTTTTCATGCCGTTGCCTA
Organism: Cyprinodon variegatus; assembly: GCF_000732505.1. Taxonomy (NCBI): domain Eukaryota; kingdom Metazoa; phylum Chordata; class Actinopteri; order Cyprinodontiformes; family Cyprinodontidae; genus Cyprinodon; species Cyprinodon variegatus. Next base: position 93,840 of record NW_015150586.1, read on the forward strand.
CATTTTAAATGGATGTCTGCCAATAGGACTAGATCTCCGTTGTGGTTATTTCCAATCATCTCGTCGTCCATGCTACTATGCTAACGCTACCGCCACCAAGCTGCAATGATTTGCCGCGAATGAATACCGCCGAATCTGTCGATTCATCTTGTAGTGGTGCGTCAAATGCAACGTAGATTCCCATCCAATTAGATTGAATTTGGTATTGATGACGTGAAAAATAATAACGGTAACTCCATTGAAATGATTCAAAACTAAAGTAACGAGCCAATTTTTTAAAATGTAAGGAGTAGAAAGTACAGATATTTGTGTAAAAATGTAAGGAGTAGAAGTAAAAAGTCGCCACAAAAATAAGTAGTAAAATAAAGTAAAAAAAATTAGAAAAATCTACTTGAGTACAGTAACGAAGTATTTGTACTTTGTTACTTCCCATCTCTGCTGACAGTCCAGGAGACCCCATTTTACAGGTCCGCTACAAAGGTTCCTGACAGTGTGGGTCTGCAGCCAGACTCTCTTGTGTGCTTCTGTGCCAAACAGGAGTTCTAATTGTTCACCCTCTCTGGAGTCCTTAGGGGGGTACTGTTGGGCTTCCGTGCTCATCATGGATTATTATTGTAACACGTAATAATATTTATAAAGCACTTTACATTAGTACCGTAATTTTCAGACTATTAGCCGCACCCTGAATATAAGCCGCAGAAGCTAAATTGCATGATTTATACATATACAAGCCGCACCGGACTATAAGCCGCAGGTTTTTTATGTTTAATTACCATAATGTTCGTGCACAGAGAGGATTGTCGGGAAAGAGGCAACTGTTCGGGGAAGTTCCTATTTATTATTTCTACTGGTACGTTTGTGTTCCATAATGAGGGTGTCACACAAACTGTCTTGCGCTCGCAATGTCAGTCTTTCTCGCTGTCGTTCTGTCTTGTACCACTAGCGGTAGAAGTCTTCTTCCGGAGGACCTCCGCATTCACGCTACCGTACTTGTGTGTTGAAGCAAATGTGACGGCAACATGGTGAATGGTAAAATCCATAGATTCAGGTATTACCCTAGTGGCCATTAGCTGTAAAAGTCCATAGATAAGCCGCATTGTTATATAAGCCGCAAGGTCGAAAAATGGGGAAAAAGTCAATTGAATACATAGAGACGGTAGCCCATCTCTATGTATTAAAAACAAAAGTAAAATTATAAAATGATTAAAATAACTACAGTGAAATCTAAATCTCATAGCCACATTCATCATAACAATACTATTTTAATCGATCTTATTTGTAGGCTTATTGCTTGTTTATTGGCTTCTTATTTATTCTTATTCATTCCTGATAGCTTCACCTTAATTGTTAATTTTAAATCACCTGCCTAGTTTTGTCTTGCTCCTAATTTTTACTCATCTTTTCCACCTGCGTCTGCAGGTGTGCGAGAAGTTGGGACCCTTTTTCCACCTGGATCCCCACTATTTTTCGCCATCATGACCCTCGGTTATCGGACAAACTAGCCCCCACTTCCTCACCTCCTCGGCTGTATCTAGACCCACAGCGTGTAGCGCAGACCACGCTTCAATACTGGGCATAAATCAAAAATGTCTGCGTCAAGCTCACTGTGACACACTGCTGCAGGAGTATAACCAGCCCTTGAGCCTGCCTGTCTCTGTGGGCATGCTCCTGCACCCGTCTGACTCTGGACTCTGAACCTGCCTGAACGCTCTATGGATTCCTGGAGATCTGGATCCTTCTGTTCCTGTTTGGGTCAGAACTTCGGTTCATCTGTGGAGTCTTGGATTCCTGGACTGTTCCGGCTTGCTCTGTTTTCCCCTGACCCGGATCAGCCTCCTGTATGTTTTCTGAGGCTGCAGCATCTGGGACACTCTGAGCGGTGCTAGCCCATCGGCTGGAACCGACCTCTTTCGAGGAGGAGCGACTGAACTGTCAGTCACCAATACATACGAATAATGATCTTACCCCGATAGCTGGCCTGAAACGCATATATAGCAGAGGCAGCAGATGAATGAGAATTAGGGCGCGGAGTGAAAACGGCAGGTGAATGAAGTAAATAATCAGATCAGCTACCAAGGCGGCGATCATGACACACACTTGCATGAGGAATCAAAAGTACATATTTTTTCTCCGACTGTATTATATAGTGTTAGGGTTAAGTTTCCCCAACTTTAACCTATAAAAAATGAAACCAAGACAGTGTGAGATTTTCTTGACAGTGCTTTGCAAAGGGGAGACAAAGTATCAATCTCTGCATCTCTGCTTGGCCCAACACTTGCCAGGCTTTTTATTGAGCAGTCAACACATTACAACAGCAGGCGTTCGTTTCGATTACGCAATCTCTTAGACATAGCATGAAATTTTAAGACAGGGAACTTGCCTGGTTTCAGTATACGCTTTACACAAGGTGTCGGGGTTATGAACTTTCACTACTGTGCTTCTCAAATGAAAACTAGGAAAGCATTCTTGCAAAACATTTTACCGTCTAATGGCCTTTATACACTATTTCCAGTGATGAGAGTAACATAAAGAAAAACAAATGATTGAGAGCAATATAAAACATATAAATGAATAAAATGATAAAAACAACAGAAATCAAAATAACCCCAACATGTAGTGTGTTCCATCTTTGTGATTTTTGTACTCTATTTTTTAAAATCTACTATTAGAAGTTAAACAAGCTCTGATTCAACTGTTTAGCTGAAGATGTTTTTAATTGGACATGTCTGTTTTTACCTGTTCTCCAATGTTTGCTAAAGCCATCAATGTTAACTTTGTTATGTCTTACATCAGCATTCAAAATACCGAAAATGTCATAAGATGTGGATCCTGTTACTGTTGAACAGCCTCCATGAGGAAGGGCTTGCTGGATCTTTTCCCAGCTGAAAAGCTTTTAGGCATTCTGCTTTGCTTTTAGCGACATATTCTCTTGTGCACCAGCTTTTTTCTTTTAGCATTGTTCCAGATTATTTTGTCCTACTTTTTATGTTTTAGCCTGGGAGTTAAATCTGTGCTTCTCTCAAGTCTGTTTTTGAAGTTAAGGCAACACTTGGAGTAAAAGACTGACATCACACAGTCATAAATATGCAGGAGCCTGAATGTTAATAACTGTTGTCATTAAGAGGGATTTGGTAAATTATGACACTTTTTCATGCAAAGTTGACATTGTTTAAAATGTCTTTGTAATGACAGTTTTATATTATCCAATAAAGGATAACCCATCATAAGTACTATATAATCTACAGTAATTATAAACATTCAAAAGGTAGTATAAATGTGTGTTAATATTGCATTTTATTATGTAATTGGGCTGAAATTCTGTCTTCAGACCCTTTAAAATATTCTCATTAATGGCTCATTAATGGGGGGGGGGTGATCATATGGAGGGAATTTTGTTCCAATATTGCAGAGAATTCGCTTTGAAAATGGAAAATTAGAAAAATGCTACCCTGGAATGAAACTTTGAGAAAAGTTTTAATGAAAAAAAAAAAAAAAAAAAAATTTATTTTTTTTTTTTTAACACATGGGGTCCATTTTTAATTTTTTCAAACCTTTTTATCAAATTTTATATTTTAAATTTTTTTTTTTTGCAGATATTATAGTTTCAAAATGTATTTATTTTACTTTAATTGTTTTTATTACACATTTTCAGATTTTCAGAACAGACTGGCCTGAACCTAACTTAGACTAACTTGAGACTTGTAAACAATGACTTGATTTATTGGTCTGATTAATACTTATTTGTCACCAGATGTTTGAAATAAGAAGGAAAAACTCTGATTTTTTTTTTTACTATTTGTGTTAATTTTCTCTTGAGTAAGACATTTGGGTTTTACTTCTAAGTCAGACAATATTTAAAGTAATTTTCATTGTGCAGCAAAAATCTGCTCTGATTTTGTCTGAAGCGTTTTAGAGAGAAACTCTAGCTATTACTATTTACTCCAGGCTGTAGAGAGACTTAAAGTCTAGCTCTGAGAGTTATTGCACGGCAACTTATAGATGCACCTCCATCCTAAAACACCTCAGTCAAGTACGATGCCTCTGCAGAGCCAAACGACAAGCTGAAGAGGAAATCAAGACGTTTGATTCTGATGTGTTCAGGACGCATCTAAGAGCTGTAGCCTGGTATCTCTGGAGGACACAGAGGGCAGCTTTACTCTTAATGGCACCTCTTTGATAATTTTGTCTCTTCAGTTCAGCTCACAGATTTTTTTGCAGGATTTACTGTATGTCTGTGAACTGAGACAACCGTGGAGGAAGGTGGATTGTGTGTCTAATGAGGGATTTCTGACTGTATTTGCCCACAGTTTTTGGACAATTACCAGAGACTAACATTAATCAGAGAAGCCGACAAGAGGCTCACAGATTTAAGGACCTGCAGAAGCTCAGTTGGGAGCTCTACCTGCAGGTCAACAAGTATCTGTGTCCACAAATGGCATTCATGAAAGAATGGAGGAAAGAGAAACACAGAAAATCTGGTTTGAACCACAAGAGAAATGCAGCAAGCGTGTGAATGAAGGTGGTTTTCTCGATAAATGGAACCTTTTTGCTCAAATGTGAAATCCCAGAGGTGGAATAAAACCATGATGGTGAGCACATGTTTCTGTTTAACCATTTATAAATACCTTTTAAAGGGAAGGAGTTAGATTGTTTAAATTGAAGAGGTCTCCAGTAGAGCTTTGCCCGTCCCCAGCCTTCACCCATCTTTTATAACCTTAAAATTATTGTAATTGCTGATTGTTTGTCAATCCAAAAGCCTCATAAAGCATTAACTTTAAACAGCAATTTACAAAAAAGGTTGACTTGTGGATACAAATCTGTCCTGTGCTCAGGTTTGAGTAATCTAGTTATCCTTAGCATAGAGAAGAGGTGCTGTGAAGATTCTCAGTCACCCAGGTCATAGTCACTCTAAAAAAGTCAAAAAACAATCCTCTGGAATTTTTTTTCCAAGTTTGAAGACGTTTCTCTTTCCATCCAGGAAGTTTTTTCAATTAAAAATGTCAGAAATAGCGTTGAGTTCCAGGCTTTATAGAGTGGACCAAAAACAAAGCCTTGTTTTGGCTTATAAAAAATGCAAATAGATTAGGATTGGGGGTCCTTTGGCTTCTTTTGTTAGCCTGCAATACCGGATACCTGTCTATGTCTCTGAAAGGGGGTTTGTTAGGGGGAATTGTTGGCCGGGCTGAATAGGCGAGGAGACCTGAGAAGACCTCGCCTATTCAGCCCGGAATAGCGAAGAGGTGCTCGCATCATTATGTACAAATCATGATAGATGATGATGCACTTTTTTTTATTTTTTTTATTTTAAGAGAACTATATTGTCCATCACATTTCCAGAAACAGAGATTTGTCTTTAAACCTCTTGCAACAGTTAATTCCAAAACCACATAAAAATAATAGATAAATAATAATAACACCACACACTAAAAATTATTCCATAAGAGTTAAAATTAAAGGAGCAATTGAATAAATAAGTGTAAACAAACAAACAATGATACTAGCAGTGATTAACTGCCAGTGGCGGTTCTAGAACAAATGTACCAGGGGGCCAGGAGGGGACCAGCGTGTTTTCATGGGGGCCCAGAAAAGCATGAAATAAAAAACAGGGCAAGGGATTCAAATATGTTAAAGGCACACTATGCAACATTTTTCAGTTATTTAATGTGTTCCATAATGTTTTGGATGATTAAGTGAGTCATTTCAGGTTGAACAAAGGTTTTCTCGGCCGCCCTGGTGGTCTGTGGGGGAAATACCGCACTTGCAATNTACCTTTAAGAGAGCTGCATGAAGTTAGATCTCCATTCAATTAGATTTAATTAAAATGGTATGTCTACCAACTGAAAATATTTATTTTTGGCTTGAAAATTATTGTTAAAATAAAAATAAAAATCTCTTAGCATAGCAAAAAAGCAACAAAAAATATTGTAGCTATATAAATATCTAAATGATCTAATAAAGCTATTATTTGGAATATTAGGTCAATATACATTCATAATTTTGGAATTTTACATATTTTTGACTTAATTTAAGTTCAAATTAAAGTTTTCTATAAAATCAGAATTAAAACTCAAGAATAGCTTATAAATTCAGCTGTTTTTTAATTTGTTTTTTATTTTGCAGATAAAAACTGGGATCCTATCTCAGTACCACTGAAGCCTTATTATAACCTTATTGTTTTTAAATAATTAGTAAAACAGAATTTTTTAAAGAAAAAAAATAATGAAATAGATCCAAAGGACCTATCAGTAATCTTGTCTGTTCCAGCGCATATCATGGCGGCATCTACAGGGGCACTGGCCCCCATTGGCCCTTGTCTAGAACCACCCATGTTAACTGCAGTATTCCTTGTTCAACCAAGTCGTAACAGAAGGAACAAAGAAATATTTATAGCTTCTCTTAACCTAATTATTATTAGCTCAATATGAGAACAGCTGCTGTCAAAACAATATATTTTTTAATTTATTATTTTTCCTATACTGTGTGTGGAGATGCCTATGGTGTGGATGCTGCTGTGAGTTTTTATGAGGAATAACCAGGGGCACTGCCAGGAATTTGGGGCCCCATGAAAGACACTGATATTGGGCCCCACCCTAACAAAAATGTATGTAAGCTTTTAAACGGTTATAAAGATATATTGATCTGTTTCATCCAAAATCGATATTTGAAATGACGCATGTGTGGCACTTAACCCCCGGTACGAACAAACTGCTGGTGACAGACGAGGAGACTTGACGCGATGCAGCACTGGTCAATATATTCATGCTTTGTTTCGCTGTTTACTGCTTAAAAATCAGGGAGAATATGAAAATAATTCATTTCACTCTGAGATTTTATTTTTATTTTTGAAAAGTATAGCAGGATATTTTTTTTCTTCTTCTTTTGGGGCCCCCCTAACTCAAGGGCCCTTAGAATCTTCCAAACTCTCCCCCCTTTACAGCACCCCTGGGAATAACAGGAAATATTTGAAGCAAAAACAAATAATCCAGAGCAGAAACAAAAGAGCAGGGAGGGAGGATTGCTGTTGGAGAACTCGCACCTCCTCTGTTGTGATGTGACAGCCCCCCCTCCTCCTTATCTTCCTCCTCCTCCGTGTCTCTCCCACATCTCCATCACTCCGGCTGCTTCCTCCCTCCTCATCCTCTGCTCTCTGCCTCTCATCCAGCATCATGCTTCTAACGTGAACTCCGTCAACTTGTGCAGGCTGTGTTTTCCTCTTCTGGACCGACTGAAGCGGAAAGCTGGTAGATGCTGCGAGGAGGAAGAAGGAAGGAGAAACCAGAGGCAGACGCTTGCATCCTTCACTGAGTGCCTTTTGTTTAAGCGGAGCAACAGCATGGATCTGTCCTTCATGGCCGCGCAGGTGAGACTGTTTTCCTGCTGGCAGATTGGAGGATTTTCTGAACTTTGCATGAATTTGTGATTTAATGGGTGTGGCTGGTCAACAAGTTCCAATCGCCTACTTATGTCCCACGGCTTTCTGTGCATTGATTCTACCAGCTGGATTATTTATGCCAAATATTGGGGAGTCCTGCTGTTTCTGTAAACTGATGAGCTCCTTCCTCTCAAAGTTTAATAGGCTTCTGTTATCATCCTAGTTCAGTCTAACTGGATTTCAGTTTAATCAGGAACAGAGGCAGTTCTAGACTAAACATAGGCTGGAAAAATGATCTAGAAATAAGTAAAAATTTCTAAAATCAAGTGTATTTACACTTAATTTTAGTAGGTGAATGAGGTAGTTTGCTAATGGAATGAGTATTTTTACTCTTAAAATAACATAATTAGATATTATGCACTTGAATTAAGAGACTACAGTTGTTTTTTGTTGTTATTTTAAATGTACATTTTTTTGTTCCAACGTCAAAGTGTCTCACTTACCTGCTCAGTTCAAGAAAAAATGCAATTATTTTAGGAAAAAATCTACTTTACATTTTTTGCAGTGTAATAAAAGCAGTCTGTGGCTTATTGGCAACAACAGGCATCAAAGGGTTAATTAAAATTTTGTGTTTTACTAAGCCAATATACATTCATAATTTAGGAATTTTACATATTTTACACTTAATTTAAGTTAAAATTACTGTTTTCTATTAAATCTGAATATAACTTTTTTTTTTACTTGTTTTGAAAAAAATATTTGGGATCCTATCTCAATACCACTGAAGCTATCGCCTTATTGTTTTTAAATAATAAGTAAAACTGAATTTTTAAAGAAAAAAAGTGAAATAGATCCAAATCAGTAACCATTTCTGTTCCAGCACAGATCATCATTAGAATTTCTTTGAGTATTATGTCTTCACTACAGGGGCCATAACAGGGGCCAGGGCATGATCTACAGGGGCAATGGCCCCCATTGGCCCCTGTCTAGAACCACCCATGATCAGGAGCAACATACTTTGTGTTTTAATAGTTTTGAAATGTTCCATTTTCATCTCTGGTTCATTTAATTACACTAATTCACATTACTATAATTTATGCAAATTGGTAAGGGCTTTAGATTTAATTGGTTCAATAAGTGAATAGGTGCTCTTATGCATCTCATTGCTGGTTTTATTTAGTAATATAGTTTGACGTTTTTACAGTTGACTAAAAATGTTCATCATGCCTATTGTCTTTTGTTTACTTGATTAATTTTTTTTACTTATTGTTGCACACACTCAGTTGGCTATAAAAAAGGAACTCCACATTTTTCATATTAGCTAAACAGAATACCTTATTTTTAAAGAAATGTTTAGGTAATATTTATGTAAATTGTTCTATCTAACAAAACTCTATAAAACACTTAGAGGACACTCGGTACAGTATGTGTGCTTTACCAGGTTCTGTTTTCAGCTACACCCTTGGTTGAGAAGATTGGTCTTTTAATTAAGCGTGAGCTATTTATATAAAGGAAATAAAAAGATGCAAAGAAATGTAAGTTGTTTGTAAGTCGTAAGTTGTTGGCATTTTGAGACGTGTCTGTGGTTCATTCAGACTGTGCGATAATGAGAGAAAGCAAGTGTTAAAGGAGATAATAGGAAGGTTAAAGTTATAGAGGAAGATCTTTTATTTCCGGATGTCAATCATCCTGGTGAGATATTTACGTAAGGCCGTCCTACATGCTGGTCCAGTTAGCTATCTTTTTCACTTTCAGGCGTATATCTATGGTGAGCTACAGTTTCAGTCATTGAAGCTCACCTTTCTCACCGCGGTTCTTTGAAAATGGCCGAGTGTCGTAAGAGAAGAAGTGTCTACAAAGTTTATGAGAAGAAGAGAAAGGCCTCAGAGGAGGCAGATATATCCCAGAATGCTTTGCACAGATAGCTCTCCTTGCAAAGCCTTATGGGATTTGCTGTCACAGTGGCCCGCTGTTGCCATAGGCTATCGCTACCTGACAGCTGCGACTAATAACAAAGATGGCGAAGGCACCGTGCAGGAGGGTTTGCGTGACCAACGAAGCAAAAAGTAGTGATCATCTGTCTGAACGGTCAGTTAATAGAGTTCACTATAAAGTTCACTATATAGTCCCTGCTGTATGTGGATGCAGTAAGCTTGTGTGAGCTATGAGAACAGCACATTTTAAACAGGGCGTGAATGAGGAGAAATGGACTCATGCACGTATGTAAAATAGTTGCCATCATAGATTTGTGAAGCTGCTTTTGTGAAGCAGGAAGCAGGGAAAAGACTAATACAAAGTGAATCCAGTAGAACTTTTTATTGCCTACCTGGAATGGGTGACAATAGTTGAAGAAACTTTTGCCTCTTAAAATGGTATTGGTGCCCTATTTGTTGGTACTCCCAGATACCGTTACCACCTTTTTAGTGCTGGTAGGGGCCCTGCTCAATACTGGCTCATAGTTCTTTTGTCTAAAAAAAAAAATATTTTCACAGAACCACCTGTTCAAAATGACTTCCAGCTGCTGTGTAGGATGACATGTACTCGCTCAGAGAAAATGGGAAAAAAGATTGGCTAAAGAAAACAAAAAAATTCTAAAGGGAATTTATATATTTTAATTAGTGTCTGTATTAAACTAAGCATAGCAAATAAATGCCAAAGATATTACAATTGTTGCCTTAAATAAAATATTTCTGGAGCAGTAACAAGTAAATTAATGTTCTGTTTTAATCTCTAAAGGAAAGATCTTTAAATGTTGGTGTTTTTCCTCAAATATTCATATGTTATACAAGGCTGTGTCTATTTTAAGGCTGGTTTATTTCCATTTAGACCTGACGTGATTGCCTTTTCTTCCTGCCCTCACGCCTCACCTGCTGCCTTGAAGAGAGCAGTTTGTTCGGCTCCATACTTAGCCACTCTCCATTCAGCTATTAAGAAGCTCGGTGCATTATTTTTTCTGCTAAGGGCTGTTCAGCAGGGCCACATGCTCCTAAATCTTTTTAAATCAAGGCTGTTTAAATGGAAATGCGTTGGGGCGTGGGCTCATCTGAGAAAAGGGTTGCTCACAAAGACCTGGCTTACCGAATAATAAGAGGTCCCTAGAAGGATGGATAGTTTAAGTGTTTACACTGTTTCTATAAGGCAGGGTTAAGTCCGGGAGAAACATAATAATTAATATATGTAGAAGTAACTTTTTAAGTAACTGTCAGTCTGATAAGAATGTGAATTCTAGTCTGTGGAGGAGCAACAGAGTCACTGAAGAAGAAATACAACTATTTCAATTAAATATTTAAATCATACTGTTCAATTTCCAGTCAGAAAAAAAGTTTTGCAGTTACAGCTGCTTTCTGTATCTCTGCTTCTGTCTCCTTGAACCCCAGTCGGCCTCAGCAGATGGCCGCTCACACTGAGC
>NW_015150586.1:108137-109818 GCF_000732505.1 Cyprinodon variegatus
TGCATCAGCAGTGCTGTCTGTCTCCCTGCCAGCACCTAGATCAGCTTCTCTGATTAGTTGATGTGGCACGTCGAGCAACAAAAGTTCAATTTTCTCAACCTTTTGCCATTGATGCACGTCAACCATTGAGTTTGCATATAAACTAGCTGCTTCTGCTGCCTCTGCTGCTTGCGGTCTGAACATAGCAATAGTGCTATCCAAATAGTTCTGCTATAAATTAAGGAGCAAAGACCAGGAGGCAGAATGCTTTCTAGCCCCAATGCAGTTACCATAAGGACCTCCTGATTAGGGCTGGGCGATATGACCTCAAATCAATATCATGATAGATTTGACAGTTTCACCTGGATAATGATAAATGCTGCAGCTCCTCTTTGTAAAAATAAAGGCATGTTCAGGAAATGCAACTGATCTATTTATAATTTATTTATTGAATAAATCACATTACACATTACTTTTAATTAAATATCAAAGTCTTGTACCCATTTATGTTTAAACATTCAACAATGTCTCATTGAACAGGAGAAAAAGGTTTCGTCTCATGCAAAGTTTTTTTGCACAAAGGTAATGGAGCATTTTGCACATCTTTGAACTCAACAGCATGGCTCTCCTTTAGGTGGTTGGATGTGTTACTTTGGGTAGTCCAGACTGGTCTTCAAACTTGGAAAACAAAGTCCAGTGTTTTGTTTTTTTACCTTTTTTGGAGGGTTCTTTTGCTCAACATCTATGGCGTAATTTCAATGCCACAAAGCTGAGCGTGCAGTGAGAACAATGGGTATTGTTTAAACTCGCACACCGTGTTCGGAAAATTTAGTTTCTCTTATTTTATATATTAATTTCTGCTATTTGCTCACTATAAAAATTTTCAGTCAGTCTATTTGACCTGCAAGGCCAAACAACTCTCCTGGTTGAGGGTGTTTGTAGACCACACCTACCTTCTTCACAAAACAAACCAGATTCTTTCTCAAGGTTTATTCGTAACATTTTACTGTTTAACCAAAGTGTCTGTGATTTGTTTGACTTTGACAACTTGACAATCCTGCCCAGGCAGAACAGGGCTGATTACTATGCAATAAGGGGCGTATGATGAACTGTTCTCTGTTTGCAAAGATAAAATAATGTGCCGACTGAGTAAAATCCATCTATGTCCATTTATTTAACTGGAGCAAATAGTTGAACACTTTTTTCCAACTACACACACCCTCGCTCAAACTCTGCCTGTTGCACAGTCAACTCTCACATCTTCTCTGCATAGTTTCATCTCTGCTTTAGCTCGGCAACACGGGATTAACTGATGTCATTTTGTTTACAGCTGTTTGATGCTTCTTCACTGGGTTCATCCGCCATTCTCTTTGTTTACTTCTGACTGGATTGGTGGAGTCACATGGTTGCACACACGCTGCAGCATCTTAAAGGTGAAGGAAATACGAGCCACCAGTGCAAAACAGCAGAATTATTGACAGACTTATTTACCGAAATGGGAAAATTGTTGGCCCTCATCGTAATGAATGACGGTAACTGTATATACTCAATTTATCGCCCAGACCTACTCCTGATGTCCCCAGATGTCGTTAGAAGCTATATGGTTTCCCACAATCCTTTGTGTGACAAGACATGTAGGCACTAGAGACTGACACGGAGTGGATTTTCACTCCTGTCCCGTCCCACTTCCACAGAAAAAAAT
>NW_015150586.1:111243-114218 GCF_000732505.1 Cyprinodon variegatus
ATGAAATGTAAAATAATAGCAAATATAGGAAATAAAATGTTGAGGCTCCAAAAGATATTATATCCTTAAGAAACGGGTGCAATACAGTTTGTCCGAGTGGAGTTGCCATATGTTGATGTCAGTAGAAGGGGTGGGGCCCCAAGCAGATCTGGTACCTACACCATAAGGATATCCATAAGGCTTAGGACCGTCCATATTCAGTACAGCAGTCTGGTGCTCCTTTCCTACCTTGGAAAACATTGTTAGTGTCGAACCCATGAAAGGTGAAGGGAGAGAAGCTAGGAACGGCATTCAGGAGCTACAATTTGAGGTATTTTGTTTGAGCCATTGCCAACATGCTGGGCAGCTAATTCAGCCGTTCGATTCAGGTGTGTTCAACTAAGGAATAATCTTAAAGTTGCAGGATACTGTTCCCTAAGGAAGTGGAATTTATAAACCCTTTATTAATGGCTACTTCCAGCAAGGTAATGCTCCGTATCACAAAACTCAAATCATCTCAAACATCGCTACTCTACAGAAAAATAAGCCAAAAAGGCATCTCTAAAGTTACCAAATATCCAACAGAAAACCTTTGTGATGAGGCAGAGCCAGAGATTTAACTTGGAGGCGTTCCTCAGCTGTAGCTACACCGAAAACAGAGAGCCACGAGCTGGTCCTTTTTCACACAATTTAATATCAATTATTCTGTGAGCATCTTTTTTTTGTGTAATGTGCTGCTCCCAGAATATTTAACTGGGAGGTGCCTTGGAATATAAATCTGAGCTTTCGGTTTCTAAGTTAATGTAAGGTTAACTTTGATGTCTTTTGGACAGATTTCATTCCCATTCTGGGCTTTTTGCCAGACGCTGCCTCTTTTAGGTTGATAGATATGCTTCACAGGACAGCAAAAGCCTAAAGGTATTCCTGGTGACTGACAGGTCCTGGAAGTTCTGTTGTTTCGGACACAAGAGACGTGTAGGAAAAACAAAAGTCACTGCTGAGAAGCTGAACAAGAAAAACAACAGAACAATACAAAAGGCTTTGTTTTACTTAAGTCTGTTTTTTGACATTAAATAATGAAGCAACTCTGAAGGGCAAATTTCTTGCATTAGAGTCCATCAACACTATAACGTATATAGTGAGATGAAGAAGTTGTGATATCCAGGTTTCCAAATTCATGTCTAATAAATGTCTTTAACTCTTAAAAAAAAGAAAAAATAAACATTACATTTAGCCAGTTCTTAGCTCTCAGGCTATATTGTCTCTGTAAAGTGCTTTAAGATTACAGGTATTGTAAATTTGTGCAATATAAAGTAACTGAATCAAGTTAAATCTCCAATTTTGTTTAATCTGTTTATTTTTTCCCCCACATTTTCCTTGTTGGAGAGCAGAATTTAGACTGTTGACTTTAGCCTTTTCACTGTTTTTTCAAAGGGGTGATGGAATGAATCTATAGAGTATCTGGTTCTGGTCCTTAAGGTCTCTGAATAGGGTGTGTAACATTGGTTGGGCTGAAAATGGCATATTAGCTGTTCTATGAGCCCTAATGCAGCCTGGTTAAAAGCCCTAGAATGAAACGACAGGTTTTCTTCCTTTTATGGTATGATCATGAATATTTAGATGAGCTGTGCTCTGATTGGTTGGTTTACAACGAGTGAAGCTACTGAGCAAAGATGCATCATAGCAACAAGCACTCACTCACTGAAACATCAGATTGTTGATATGATAGGGTGACCAGACGTCCTCTTTTTCCTGGACATGTCCTACTTTTCATACCTAAAAAAATGTCCAGGGGGAATTTCAAAATCCTCTGGGATTTTGGTCGACTACAGTGCAGCAGAACCGAGCCGTCAGCTCCAGGGCTGGTCCTGGAACCCCGGCGGACGAGGGCAGGGAGCCAGAGGGGGACGGAGCAACCAAACACGACCCGGTGACAGTAGCCTGGATACCGGTGGCCCCCTGCCTGCCTTTTCATAATTTTTTTTTCCTTTTTGTCTGGCCTTAATACTCCTTTATTTTTTATTTTTACATGCAAGTCATTAAGAACAAGTTCCTATTTACAATGGCGGCCTGTAAAGTGGAGTAACCACTTAGGAAAAGGAAAGTTAGGCTAACATCAATACAATACATTAGTAATACATACATAAAATACAATTTAAAACTCAACAGACAACTCTGTCGCATAGTCTCAAATTCCTGCCCNAGGCTAACATCAATACAATACATTAGTAATACATACATAAAATACAATTTAAAACTCAACAGACAACTCTGTCGCATAGTCTCAAATTCCTGCCCAAAGCACTATTATGATTGTTTAATACGCTCTTCTGGTTTTTGACAGGAATTTGACCCCATACCATGTAGCAAAATGGATCCTACCAGGACTTTTTCGTTTTCCAGCGTTTTCCAAGAACATAAAAGAAAGAGGCGCCGCATGGCGGCTGTAACGCAAACTAACAAACATTACCTTCAACCTTTACAACCTGGACATACAGAATTTTAAATAACTTCTGAGCAATTTGCATGCAGGATGAGGAGGCAGAGGGGAGATTTCTGCAGCTGCAGCCTCACAGAATGGAACTTGTCAGGTGGAAGACAGATAGCATACTCCACATCTCATAACCAACAAGCTTTTTAATTTTTATCTTTATTGTAAGTAGGCAAATCACTTAAATTAGAAATAAACTTATGGAAATTGCTGCTGTGATTTCTCATTGTAACTTTGCATGATCTTCGGTTTAAAACAAATCTAATATTGGCTTGTTGCCTCAATATGCACTTCGATGGTGCTCGCTTTGGTCCTCAGTAAACTCAGGGGTCATGTGTGTATGCCCAGAAACAGGAAAAATTAGAGGGAACATCAGACGTTAACTAGTTAGGTGGCACTGATTGGATGTTAGATCTATACATCATATACAGTGAGTAAAAAACAAGTCTGATAAAGACAACTATAAATCACTGAATTACTTTCTTTATCATGGTTTTTTTTACTT
>NW_015150586.1:115446-117789 GCF_000732505.1 Cyprinodon variegatus
GAAAAAGATAATAAACGGTCAGTTCAGGTGTTTTATAAAATATGGGAATCAGGAAATAGTCTATATACCAAACTGAAAGATTGTTGTTCTCTACCTAAAAAAAACACTTTAGATTTTAAAATGGAATTTAAAAATTCAATTTGTAGGCATAAAAAAACTAGTTTTATTTCAGAGTTAAATTCTGTTTAAAGTAACAGATTTTATTTAAAAATGTCTCCGGACCTTTACTGGTTGATGATTTTCTTTATTCGGACCCCGCTGAGTTTTAATTGGTTACCACTGGTTTAAACTCTTAAACAAATGTACATCAGATGTGGACGTAAAGTCGGCCGAACCGGCGATTTTCTCTTTTCTCCTGCTGCACTCTCTCAACCCACTCGCGATACATTCAAAACAAACATTCTGCGTAGGAAATTACATTTCTCAAATGAAACCTTATGAAAATTAAATAAAACAGTGTAAACAGATGTTTAAACACATTGTAAATATGTATACAAGATGAACATTTTAAATTAACCCCAAAAAATTCATGTTTTTTTTCTTTTTAAACTTATTTATATTGAGTAAATTAAGCAGTTTATTGATGTTCACTTAGACTTTTTTTAATGCATTGGTTATTTATCCACCCAGGCTACAAAAATAATAAAATAAAAAAGTTAAAAACATAACATTTGAGAAAACAGCCATAGTCTTAAAACCTTAAAAGTTATATTCCTGGATACAGTTTGATCAAATTTACAAAACGTGTTTTTTGTTTGCAGCAATAATGAAACAAACTTCACTCCATAGAAAAGCCTTGGCTGTGAGCCACTGGCATGGACTGTGATGTCCACTACTTAAAGACAAAGGAGGAGGTAGTTGACAGTTGTCAGATTCAGAGGGATCAACTTCAGGAGTCCCCGAATAACATTAAGGGGACCTGACAAGACCTCTTTGCTTTTTTTTTTTTTACTTTCGTGCCAAATTCAATCTGAAAACAGAAGCCCTTCAGGGCCACTGCCAGCTGAGGATATGATTAAAGGTACTGAGACAAGGAGACGAGCTGGAGGCACGATAAAAAGATTTGTTTGTGCACCACTGCCTCCTTATATGGAGCAGGAATATAGAAAAAGTGAGTTCAGTCGTTTAAAAATCCGCTTATTTTCTGGTTAAGGTATATTTTTGAAATAACATCCAGGGTGAAGCTTTAATCATGACCGTCTTTGTTGTTGGCTGCAGAACATATTAAATTACATAATCTGGTTATCTTTTCACAACGTCTTTAAGCCTGGACTGACCCTTTTAAAGACCTTCTGGTTGCTGTAATTGGAGGTTATTTGAAGAGAGCAATAATGAAAGTCCTGCCTTTTCATCTGGAGCAGTTCATTTCCCCTCAGGTCTCTGCAAACAGCTCTTTATGAAAGCTGTTGTTTTGGGAAACTTTGCCTTCTCCCCAGATTTTCAGGTCTTTCTCCACTTTAGGGACCCTGAATTGCTCCAGGCAGAGAGAACATTTAGCTCAGCGTCCATCTATATATGATATAAAAGATGGATTGTTCTGTGACTAACATGGCAAGTTGAAAATACTTTAGTGTTCCTGGTGAAAAGGCAGAGAACATCCCTAGAGGATTTCTCCCCCTCGGCTCTACTTGACACTCCTCCTCCTCTGTGGTGTGAAGTTGAATTTCCAGTGTTGCCCCCTCCGAGTGCATAAGTGCAAAGACAAATAAGAAAATGCAACAACAGTGATTATCAGCTCTTTGACCAACATCTCTCCCACCCCAGGGTTTTGTTTCAACACAATTACTGGCTGTGTTGAAATTTGTTAAAATTAGGCTGGAATTAGGCAGATATTTTATACTTTAATGAGTGTAACAATTATGGATGTGGTCAATCTTGTGCCTTTTTGTAGTTAAAAAGAACAAGCTGAAAGTTCAGTTTGCTCAGATGAAAATGAACTAGCTCACGTTCATAGTTCACTTTAAAAAAAAATTAACTAAGTTAATAAACCTATAAATTAACTAGTTCAAGCTCATTTGGTAAAATAAGCCACAATTGAACCTCATGTTTTACCATTTATATTATGATACGATCATAATATATAGAAAGAACAATTTGAGGAGATGTAAGGAGTAAATTTCTCCCCTGTGAGTCAATCAATCAAAAATGGAAAATACTGGATGCAGCTGTAACATACAAACAAATACCTAAAACTAATATGTTTGCTTTGATTTAATGAATTTAACGCTAATCAGTAAAAAAAAAAAATAAAAACAATAATTTTCGTGGCGATCACAGAGTCTGGGAGCGGCCATTTTTGTCCAAATATAGTAACCCCTCCCTCCTGCCATCTTCCAGCAGTGA
>NW_015150586.1:119840-126745 GCF_000732505.1 Cyprinodon variegatus
CTGCTGTGCATAGCGTTCCTTGACAGCGTCGTTTCTAAGTCACCAATTAGTGCTACATGGTCCCAATGGAATTTCCCATTGGGAATCTACTAGCTCTATGTTGCTAACTGGTTAGCAAGATGCTTCCGAGAAACCAGCCACACCCAAACATACTTGTGAACCTTTCACCACGACAATCCCACCCCCTTGATAAACGACCAATCACATTCATTTTATTCTCCCGTGTAAACTCCGGCACCACTCTGGGGAATTCGGAAATGCAACGGTTGGAACAGCCGCTTCCCTATGACTTTAAATAAAGAGATGCTTAACGCATCACTTTGAACCAACTATTAGCTAAACTTGAGATATATGATATTCCTTTTCAGATCAGTATTCAGCAGTATGCATGTGTAAATTAGTCATCCAGGTCATGGTAACCACAAACAGGCTTAAATTAGAAGGCAACTGGACTTTCTCTCAGTGTTTTTGAAGATGTTTCGACATCTACCCAGGAGTCTTTGTCTATTTTGTTTCTTGACACCAGAGCACACTCTGGGACACTGATGTATTTAAACAGCATGAAGGTACATCCTCCTGCACACATTCCACGTCAGATGCAAGTCAAATAGCCACCCTTTGTTTTTCTGGGTTGTTGGAGCCTTTTGTTGTGTACAGTTAATGTGATTGGTCTTTTGAATCATAATAGGAGTGCTTACGTTTTCTTTTGGAATGAGTTCCATGACTGAATTGTAATTGCTTAGAAGCTGAACCAGCAATCCTCCCCCTCTGTCAGGTGATCTTTTTTCACAAAGATAGCTCTCCTGACACCTCTTTCAAACCATCTGTCCTCTTTATCCAAAATCTGAACATATTAATGGTCCAGGTGG
Source organism: Cyprinodon variegatus (assembly GCF_000732505.1). Classification (NCBI taxonomy): domain Eukaryota; kingdom Metazoa; phylum Chordata; class Actinopteri; order Cyprinodontiformes; family Cyprinodontidae; genus Cyprinodon; species Cyprinodon variegatus. Next base: position 120,710 of record NW_015150586.1, read on the forward strand.
GCTGCCCTTCCTGAAAACTGGTTCATGTGTTTCAGTCAGACTTTTGCCAAATCCAATCAGAATCCGGATCTGCAGCAAATTAGGAAGGGTTATGTTTAAGATATATGTAAAAGTACTGTTACAGAAAAAATCTGAAAGCCTGTAAATTAAAGAAACGTGCTGAAATAAGTCTACAGGAACTTTGTACAGTAGCAGCCATCCAAAATAGCCTTTCCCAGTCAAACGCCAGCCAAAATCCCCTCCAACTTCCAGCCACTGGCCTTTTCCTGGGCATGCATATTTTTTTACTGTGACTTCACCCTTTCATTGAATAGATGAAGTTCTCTTTAGATCTGAATGTCCACAAATCATGACAGAATATTTTAGTACAAAGATTCAGGTTTAAAAAAGGAATTGTAGGGGACCAGTCAAGGACCCAAGGACTGACAAGAAATACCTCACCAACTGCAAACAGTTGTACTGCCGGAAGATCTGTGGCAAACCCACGGTCATCATCAGTCTAGTGGGGAAAATTCTGAATGGCTACTACTGTAAGGATCACATCCAATAACGCTGACTTTTTCTGTGTAGCGTTTTCTTAATAAAAATATTTTTGTTTTTATGTTTTTTTTCTCCCAATGTTTACATTTGATCACTGCTGCTTTTTAAGAAATGGAAATGCCATGCTGTACAAAACAAAATTTCGTTCTGTATACACTCACAATGACAAAAAAGTTTTTTTAATGCTACTTCAGTTCAGACCGCAAGCAGCAGAGGCAGCAGAAAAAACTAGTTTACATGCAAAGTCAATGGTCGAAGTTCTTCAGAGGCAGCAGCTGCTGGAGTTGGAAAAATGTAACTTTAGCTGCTGGACGCGCTACATCTACCAATCAGAGAAGCTGATCCGGGAGCTGCCAGGGAGACAGACACAGCACTGCTGATGCAGAGCGCTATGATCACTCCTCTGAAACAGTTTATTAACGCCTAAATTAACTTAAAATGTAGAAACCAGCTGGCTAAATATCTTTGATTTTGTTATTCTGATGCCTGCAGTTTAAATTACGTAGATGAAAACAGCCTTCCAGTCGCCGTGAACAGTAGCGGAAAACTACAAACCGGCGACCGGGCCAGAGGCTGCTGTTGAATGGGATTCCGGGTGACAGCACACCGGGTCTGAGCGGCTCTGACAGAGAAATAATCTTTGAAGGCAGGATGGTAATCTGGAAGAACTGACGCCACTGACGATGTTTTCAGGTGGAGTTTCTCACTTAAAAACATTCAAACTACTTTTTACCCACTGATCACAGCAAATATACAGTAGCTGCCATTGTTCTAGGCAAAGAAAGGATACGGTAGCTCCACCCAACGCGCATCAGAGTCACTTTAGGACCGCACAGCTAGAGCAACAAAGATGCTTCAGCCACGCATCAGATCTAAACTTGTACAAGCATAAAAAAATGAAGCAGGACGCTCGTTTTTGCTTCTTCTGCTGCTTCTGCTGCTAAGTCTATATTAAATGCGATGTCTGTGAGACTTTGGCAGATTGTGGATTTATGAAAACAATGTTTGCTTAGCTGATAATTACCCCAATTAAACATTTTCATCTTTATCTTTTGTTATTTAGGGGAATCAGGGCAAAGTAAGGTTACACTAATTCATACTATACTTTAGAAATGTTTACAACCAAAACCTTAGAAAACGTGGCTCTTTTTGTTAGGCCTTGTAAATGTACGGAGGCGAAGAAACTCAGGGGAGTCTGGCTCATCCATCATTGTAACAGCTAATTATATGACATTTTATTGCATTTCAGTCTCACAGTATATTGGTGCCACATTCACTTGTAAAAAAGTGTTGAAATATTTCAAGATTTAACGTCTCCCATCTTTACAAACCTTCCGGATTGATCCCATCGGTCACAGATTAAAACCCAGGGTGCAGCCAGCACCATCACAGCTAAATACCCCTCCCAGCATTCCTTGCTGCCCATTTAAAGGTGAAATCTCTTAAAATTATTGCTTTCTGAACCTGCATCCAGCTGCCTGATGTTTTAAACAAACAGGTTTATTTTTTTCCAATAGGATGCAGCTTTTTTCCCCCACTGTATTTAATATAAGACAAATCTGAATACGTTTCTCTCATTTCAGGGTTCATGCAACTTTAATGCCCAGCTGATGAATAAAGCACTTACTGTTGAGTCAGTTACATTACATATGGAAATCATAGGGAATGCCTGCTGTTATGCATGAGTGGCAGAGGAGTACACCGATTTTTTTCCCTGCTTCTTGAATTTTTTATGACATGCACTCGGAGTTGTGAATCAGTTCACATGTTGGCTTTCAAACTTCTCCTGGTAGATGTGATGGGTTTGAACTGCTTATCAGAAATGTTCCACTGAGGATAGATGAATCTGCATCTATAGCTGAACCTTAGAAGATGCAGCATTATGAAACCATTCTGCTGAATTTCTGTTATTTTTTTCCTTCTTCTTTTGTTGCAGATAGTTTGAGGAATGGATTAAACAAGTAGTGCAAGATATACACACATAATAATGACACATAATAAAAGTATCCTTTAATGTCCTGCAGTGAAAATTTTTTTATCATGTTTGTTGTGCATTTAATAGCCTTGTCTGTAATGCTTTCATAACCCCTGCAGCGCTTATTGCTGCTCAAACAGCCAGGTACTGTAAATATATTTAAATTTATTTTTTGCTTTGGGATCATTTCTCTTTATCAAGTCACAACGTTTTGCAGCTTTTTAAGTCCTGAAAAATTGCTACCTGTCATATGTGTCTGAGGCTCAGCACCATTTGTTTGTATCTGAATGTTTTTACCTTTTAAGTCATTTATAAAAATATTGTCTGTTTTTCACTTTTTCACATTTTCTGCAGGCTTATAGTGGTTTTATGGTGGATTTTTACACCAATATACAGTGAGAGAGAAGTAAAAGGGCGTGCAGGAGGATGGGTCAGTGTAGCTTCTTGACACATCCTGCAATCATGGCTGTAACTAGGCCAACGTGACACACGTGTGACAAATTCTTCGCACTAACCCGACCACCCTCATCCCGCAGGAAAAACACTTGCACTGACCACGTTAGAAATGCTGATACCGACCTGCAGCGGTGTACGTGTGCTTTACTGTGAACCACAGACACACAGGAGACAAAAGCAGACTGATTTATTTTCACAGCAGTTGTGTGTTTTTGCTGGTGGCAATTGAAGAAGTAAAGGTCGTTCAATGTGTCGGTTAAAAGGTCCTCAGTCTTGCAGTTAGTTCTGAACTTCTGATTAAGTAACACAAAAAAAAAGACTGACTGAGAAATCAGAAACCATGTAGAGAAACATCTGCATGCTTATGGAAAGGAAGAAATTCAGGCCACTGATGGTAAAAGATGAAAGCTGCTCACCATGCATGATGGATTCCCCCTCAAATCCAGTATACAAAGACTATACAGTAACATACAGAAGGAGCCAGAGGCCTAGAGAGCATCAGAGCCACGATTGAAGATGAAACATCCAAGCTGTGAATGTCTCAGATAGTGGAGGCTGGAAATGAAGGAACTGAAGGAACCATCATGGGAGGGAAAAACCCCTGCATACAGACAGGTTAATCAATTTTCATGGAAAGATCTCTGCATGTTTCTTCCAGAACCTCTTCTTTCCTCCCCTTACTTGTGACATCTGCTCTGAGATTTCGGTGGGTGGTAGGCCTGTTTTTGGCATGTCAAAATGCATGCAGTAGCTGCCATTGAGCCAGCTGAATGGCAGCCCACTGCACTGCAACTCCCAGCAAAATCCCCTCAACTTCCATCCACTTGGAGTGACCCCAACTTGCATATTTCCTTACTCTGACTCCATCGTTTGACTGAATTATAGGGTCCGACCAGGAGATAATGCTTCTCTTTAGATCTTAATGTCCACAAATCGTGAGAGAAAGAATATTTTAGTACAAAGATTGATGTTTAAAAGGGAACTGTAGGGGAACCAGCCGAGGGCCAGCATAGGAAAGTGGGGAAATTTTGATTAAGGACTTCTGTAACTAAGAAGTAAAGGCATTTTCTGGTTCAAGAACTCCTATCTGGTGTTCTTGTAAAAAATGTGACCATATTTGTCCTTGTTAAGAAATGCAATTTCTTTGTTTATCAAAATAGAAAACAAAACTGATAATTATTTTCAAAGTTTTGCTTATCCTTTTTAACACAGATAAAGAGAAACACGTTTTATTGTCTCTCCTTCTCTCTCTGTCTCTGCTATACATAGATTCATACATTCAGAGTGAGGACCATTTTTCCAATTTCACCATCAGATTGAGAACCAGTTGTTGCAAAGTGCTGACATTTTGCTGGTCCTCACAAAGTATTTGGCTAATGGTTAGGTTTAGGGCTAAGGTGTCAATTTGGTTAGTTTGTGGTATAAATTGGTAATGGTTAGGTTTAGGAATAGAAAGGGTTTAAAATGACTGAAAATCAATGGCAGTCAACACATGGCCCTCACTACATATATCAGAACGAGTAGGTGTGTGTGTGTGTGTGTGATGGAGGTTTTCTGATATTATCTCTAAGAGAGCCATCAAAGATCCCTGTTTTTTTCCTGACATGTCGTTAATGAGCTACATTGATTTTCACATCATACTTATCGATTCATGCGAAGCCTCCTTTGTGTACCGCCTAAACGCTTCTCTGTACCTCGCCTGCATTTCCTGATGAAAATGAAGCTGGGCCGAGTAATGAAGGAAACACCGTAGTCGCCATAATTGAAAAGCCCCAGGATTAGTGTAACCAAATGAAACAGAGATACTGCCTCTCCAGGACTCCTTACATTCACCAGGGGAGATAATTAATCACGTTCGCCATGAGACTTACAGCCGGTGACAGCAGCAGGCAGGCTGTTAGACAGGAGAGGAAGACATCAGGGAAGAAATAAACGGAGGGCTACAGTTACACAACAAAAGAAAAAGGATGACAAGAAAAGATACATGCAGGCATATATTCAATTTATTCTAAACAAGAAGCTTGCTGTCTCATGAAATGAAGGCTGTGATAGATTCTTCAAACTGTGATTATCCTGAAAAAGAAAAGTAACAAAGAAATGATTTTATACCTTTGGTGAGAAAGTTACATTGCTGTGGTTGAAACATTTTTTAAGATGTACTACAGTCCACAGCTGTAAGCGAGTTACTGTGTCCATAACATCCATAAGTGGATGAGTCAGAGTTGGTTTACGGTTCAGTGCAGAAAATACATAAATCTAATGACAATTTAATTTCTTTGCTTCTTGGTTTTCAAACAAATTACCAAAGAAAATGTCAGTTTTGCAAATAATCTAAACTGCAAAAACTGATTTAAAGAAGTGACTCAAAATAAGAGCATTTGCACTGAAGATAATCTGCCAAGGGAATTTAGTTTTCCCCTTAAAATATCTTACACTTTAAGACAATGGAGATGTTTTATCATTTTAAACATCAATTATCTAATTCTGTTCCTAGTTTTTAAAAGATGCATTTTTTTCTTCAATTACTGCAGTGTAGGATTTTTTTATATTGAATTGATTATCACTGAGGTGTTGTCAAACAGCAGCACTGCATGGAGAGAGAGGAGCAGTGATCGCTTAAATTGAAACAAGCTCAACCTTTCAATGAAATTGCGACGCAGCATCCAATAAGGGACTGGTTGAAGATTCAGCTTTTTTTTCCCGCTTCAAATGGAATACAAAGAAAATAATGTTAAGAAGGTTTGGTGGCTTAAAAAAAAAACTTTTAATTTAGTCCTAGAAGTACTGTTCATCATCCTCACTCACCTCCAGCACAGAGCCCGGTCTTTCACTGCCCACTGCCCAGCATCAGGGCTTTCTGAGGGGGTAGATTTACAAAGAAGTCCCGCTGAATCTGACCGAATGAGAGCTGCGCCGGGATGAACCAAAATGGATCCTCTTTTCAGAATTTGTTAGGTTTATTCTTTATACATCATGTGCATTGTTACTTTTCTACCTGGATTAGAGAGAGTAGATGGCCTTCCTTCACATTGTGGATGTCACTGTGTGTACGGAGGTCATCTAAT
>NW_015150586.1:127117-130566 GCF_000732505.1 Cyprinodon variegatus
TAAATAACTTACTCCCAGGAAAAGAACCGTGAGGAAGCCCCCGTGGCACAACAGCCTTTTTTAGGGGACAAAATTTTCCTAATTTTAACAATTAGAAGTCCGTGATGTTTAAGTTTCACCTTCACTTTTACTGTGAAATGCCGACAGAAAGCAAGACCTTGACAGGAAATGACATGGGGTTGCCAGGGGTAACAGTAGATCCAAAGCAAAGAGTGTGGGAGGCTGGTGATTTACTAAATATTAATCTTTCCAGCCACTAATAATAAGGTCAACATGCCCACTGTTATATTCAATACCAGCACAGGAATCACATGTGATGTTAGGCAATAACTTTATATCAGGAAACGAGCCCAGCACTAATGTCTGCTGGGATGGTCACCTCATTGTAATTGAAAATAATTCTGTCTTAAAAACCAAATCAGCACAAACAACAGTTTTACCTGCAGAAATGAAGCAGAACTGAAAAAGTAGGCTTGATCTTTTTGATTCAATTCAGAGCTTAATTGGGGGGATAGTTGACCTTTGGATGACCCTAAAATACCCCTTTAATAACTCTAAACAACAGCAGCAAATGTGATCTTTTTTACATTTATTTAATTTTTGTTCTTTTTCCAATTGACCATTTAAATGCACAAACCGGCTCTAAAGAAGCAATTACCATTATTGTATTTGCTGAGTTTTTTCAGTGGGGTGTCAGCTTCACGCAGCTGTAGCTCCTCCTATTTGTTGATGTGGTCCCGAGTGTAAACACTGTGCATCTGAAATGCAGAGTGGTGAACTACCTGCAGGTCTTGCAGAAATCACAGCAGACACCGCGTTCGGTCCGAACGCACCATTAAGCTATAGCCTAAATGGTGTCCCCCTATACTGCTTCTTCAGGGCAGTGTCAACTTCTCTTCTCTGCTGTGCTTTGAATGCAACAATGTGATGACAGAAAACATGGAAGGCAAAAATTGTGATGTAATGCATTCCATAGAGCCAAATTTTAACATTAATCTAAGAACAACCTAAGTAATGTGGCCTGTCTGTCAATAATACAGTTTCACATATTTTATTCGTCTTTTTTTTTATTCAGTACCCTAGAGAATAAACCCCTTGTTTATTCTCTCAGCATTTAATACAACTGGCAGAATGAATTGTAAAATTATAATGAACTATGCTAACTCAGCATATTAAACAACATATTTAGCCCTTCATGTTATGGAAAGTGTCACATTTTGGTTGTGGTTTTGAGGACCCAAATACAGAGGCAGAGAGGCTGAGGGGAATTCTTGTACGTAGTTTTTAATGATGAAAATGATTAACAAAGCAGGAATCCAAAAATCCAACAAAAAATGTAACAGACCAGAACCATGGAGACATCAAGGGAAAACACGCACAAGGAGCCAGGGAGAGACGAGGTGAGAGGACAATGGCGACGACAGGACCAGCAACAACAAGGAGATGACTGCAGAGGGAGAGTATTATGTAGCTGACTGAGACAAAGGCAGGGCTAACGAGCTGACAAGGAGCAGGAGAGAGGAGACAATGAGGGAGCCAAGTGGGAAGTGAACACACACAAGAGGCCAACAGAGGAAAACAGAAAAACCAGAGAACTAACATAAATCTAGAAACTACAACAAAATAGGAATTAAACAAATAAAACTAGAAAACAAGGAGCAAAGTAAAGCACAACAGAACCAAAACCATGACAGAAAGATCCTCTTGATACAAGACAAAACTCAATAAAAAGATAATTATTGTTGGTCAGTCGATAAGATCGATCAACTTCAGAATTCATTTTAAATTTAGTTAACAACACAAGTCGTCTCAAAGCAGTTTACAGAGACAGTTCAGCCAGACCAAACAATCAAATTGTTTTAAAGTTTTCTATCTATTAAAAACCAGTTAAATGACTCATGACTCATTGACTCTTCAGCAATCCCTCACACCAAGCATGCTTGTAGCGACAGTGGAGAGGAAAAACTCCCTTTTAACAGGAAGAAACCTCCAGTAGAACCAGGCTCAGTGTGAGCGGCCATCTGCTGAGGCCCACTGGGATTCAAGGAGACAGAAGGAGACATTGAAAAAGAAGCATAGATACAAAAGGCAACTGTCAACCAGCTCTACAGGCGGCCCCGTCCAGGAAACACACAGCCAGGCAGAGGAGAGGGTGAAGAGAGCACATCCAGCCAGTCACAGTCAGAGAAACAGGACTACACGCTTGTTGACTAATGATCTACTATTCAACAAGCATTGCTTCAACATTGGGATTTTCAAATCCAGGGAGAGCAGCTGAACAGTAACAAATATTTTCTATAAATACTGTAGATTTCCTAGATGTTTATTTTAAAGGAAAGTTCATTAAATGTTAAAGAAATTGAGACGAATACTCTGATAGTTTTCCCAGATTAAAGTTGGTTCTCATTAAATAAAGCTGTGTTGAAAGATTCTTGGATTCGGTCACAAGTGCCTGTTTTATAAACAAGCATAATATTGTGTGTTGTCTTACTTTGCAAATGAAGTTGCTGGGGTGGTAGAAATTTGTAATTAGTAATGTAAATATTTATATATCACATCCCAGGGGAAAACTAGACAATAGTCTGTCTGTGGAATGCAGCAATTAATAAGACCTGCCATTAAGCAGCAGATGAATTAGAGTTATGACATGCAATTATTCATTTGATAGATTATTCCTCTGTTCTTTGCTGAGGTTGTAGAGGTTCTTTGGTCTGTGTTTATGATTAGGGATTTGAAGATGTCAAACAATAAATTGTGGGATGCAGAAATGATGTGGTTTAGAGACGTGAGTCTGAGGAGAAGTCAGGCTGCCCTTGAGGAAAAGTCTTTTCAGTCTATTGTAGATGAAACTCCTCTTATCGTCTGAAATTATGAAAGCTTTGGGAAAGCGGAGTTTTAAAGGCCAGACATGACGATATCAGAGGTGTGAATGAGAGAGTCAAAACACAGGGAAAGATTTGCTGTCTGGGTCTGAACTGTTCCCCAATCAGACTGTCTCGTATTCCTCTACTTATAGACCTGAGATGAGTTCATTGAGATTGATTTTTAAAGTGTCACCCAGACTCTAGACATTTAACCACCACCACAAAAAAAAAAACACCAGATCCTAATAAAATAGGGTTATAAACACTGAGCATCACCCTGTTAGCGCTTAGATAGTCCTTCTGAGGCTGAACCGGGTGCGATGAGCAGACTTGGAAACAACTGCAGGCAGGACCACAAAACTATTAAAAAGACAGATGACGACAATTAGGGCAGCTTCACTGCCTTGTGAAAGTATTTATCCCCCTTTAATGTTTCAAACTTTCATCACATTTCAGGCTTCAGACATAAAAATGTTCAATTAAATTTATTTCTACAGTGCCAATTGACAATACTTGTCATCTCAAAGCACTTTACAGTTCAGCAGATCATCCAGTCAGATTGATTCAAAGTTTGAATCAATCTGA
>NW_015150586.1:130959-136003 GCF_000732505.1 Cyprinodon variegatus
CCTCATCCTCCACAGGAAGAACAAGCGCTTTTAGCCCTTTTGACCAGTAAGGTGGTGTTTCCAGTCCAGGTGAGGGTGTCTGTGATGTGCAGCCCCAGGAATTGGTTCTGTTGACCCCCTCTGAAGCTGGTGATGAGCAGTGGAGCGTGGTTAGGCCAGTTCTTGCTAAAATCAATGAGGAGGATGCTCATGGTTGTCCATAATCTTCACTTTAAAAATAATTGTTTCTGAAATCATCTTCAGAGGTTTTAGAGGAGTTGCTAGAATAGAGGCGGCCTTCTTTATCAGCTGGTTGCGTCTTTTTCTTAATCGAGATCTCTGATGCTGTTACTTCAGCGAAGTTTTGTTTGGTTTTTATCAAAGTTCTGTGTTCTGGTTGTTTGAGGAAGCTCTGATGGATGGGAGGGCTGATTTCTGGGATTCACCAGCCTCTATTTCTTGTTTGCAGTTGGATACATTCAACAACCTCAAGCTTAACTTTCTTATTGTGTTAGGATCTGTTTGAATTCGACACCTGGCTTTGGGATCTATGACCTTAACTAGAGATTAAAGATCTCTATTTGATGTCCTCGTACTTTCTGTAAAATACTGGTTGCTATTTAGAAAACTGTTTCAGAAGTAAAGAAATGAAGGCTCTTTGTTTTATCATTGCTCTGTGTTTTGCATGTTTTCTAAGCCAAAACAAGGCTTTGTTGGGCGACTGTATAAAACCTCGAACTCAACACTATTTTTGACATTTGAATTGAAAAACCTTCCTGGATGGGAAGCAAAACGTCATCAAACTTTGAAACAAAGTCCAGTGGATTGTTGTTTTTAACTTTTTGGAATGTTGTCTCACATAATTTTTTTAATCCCAAGACACTTTTCATTTTATTTTTTTATTTAGAAGTTTATATCACATTTTAAGTTACTGACCAATAACATATGCAAATACTTTTAAATTTAGTATTTTCATTCAAGTAGTCCTTAGTATTTGTATTTACCAGATATTGACACACACATCAACATAACTGAATAAAAAGTTGCCTTAATTGTTGTAGTTTTCAGGTTTATTTTATGGAGACCATGTTTTTATTTCTCCCAAAAAGGGAAACAGTTGACCCACTGACTGCTAAGTTTTTCACATCAGTCTTCTTACGGTCTGGGGTTTGCTGAGTGAGCCGGCAGACTCAGGCATGCTTATCTGACTGTGTTCCCTTTTTGCTCGGTCATCCATCAATATAGACTTGACCCCTTTTTCTAACAAAGTGCCACGGAGTCAATGACTGCATAAACTAGAATGGCTTTGATTAGAGGAAGAGAGAAAAAGACGTGGAGGACTGAGCCAGAATGGATCACTGTGAATAACTCACAATTTCCTTTGAAAACCTTCAACTTAGAATTCATCTTTCTTTACGCTTAAACTCAACGTAGCATCCGAAATCAACTCAATTAAAAAAGGCCACATTTCGCCACCATTTCCACTACCCTTCTGAAACGTGCCCGAGATCGGTCTGAGCACGGTAACCAAGGTAACTGATGACTGTAAATGGCATGCACAACTGAACCGGACCGTACCAGATACAACAAAACCTCTCTTACATGCATCTGTAAGCCCTGATTAGACTATCGTTTGTCATATCCACTTGCCAAAAGCTGCGTCTGTTAAGTAAATTCATCAAAGGCTGCCTTCTTTTCCTGACTCTCCGCAAACTTTCTGAATTTTATGGGTGCCGCCATGTTGGTTTGCTTGTTTACCTCTACAGAGCAGTGGTACCTTAGATCGTCACTAGGGGGGCGAGGAACCATGCTAGCCTGGGGTGTAAATGGTCATAAGGAACCAAGCTCGGCACGGTTAACCTATCCACCATGTAGTCCTACTTTAATTCTATGAAGGTCACACCTGTAATGGTTTTAGTAGGGGTGGGCATTATTATCACAATTTTTAAATATAAAATCACGATTTCTGTTTCATCATGGCTTTTTAAAGTTGTACGAAACAGCCGTTCCAACTTTCTGAATTCTCCCAAGTTGTGCGCAAAGTTACATCAGTGAATAAAGTGAATGTGATTGGTCGTTTATTTAAGGGGGCGGGATTGTTGTGGCGGAAGGTTCACAAGCATGTTTGGCTGTAGCCGGTGTCTCTGAAGCATCGTTGCTAACCAGTTAGCAACTTAGTGCTAGTAGGTTCCCAATGCGAAATTCCATTGGTACCAAGTAGCACTAAATTGGTTACTTAGAAACGGCACTGTCAAGGAACGCTATGGACAGAGGAAACATGCAAGAGGAGGAGAGTTTAGTGTCGGAGGTCGTGGATGAGTCTCCTCCGTCATCCATTTTTTATTTAGAGGAGGAAAGCGGCCAAAACGGCGAATGGTTCCTTTTTAAAAATGAATGAGCGTAAAGCCTCTTGAGCGAAACGTGAGCGTAAGGCCTCACGTTTCAATGAAAAAAACCCAAGTCTAATCCTTCCAAAACTGATTCCAAAGCTGAGTCAAACCAGAACTGTGCAATAGTTGTTGCCATCTTCCTTGTTGCCCTCAAAACCCCACCTGCTTTGCATCCAGAAATTTAAAACATATCTCTGCGTTGTGATTGGCCCGCCAGTTCTAAGGCCTGTGGCATTGATCGAGGCTAGACCACTCGCAGGCAAAAATTATTTTGGCCACTGGCAGGTCGGGCTAATTTACTAGGCCAACAAATATGTTTACAAGATTGCACAAGTTTGATGTTGCATCAAAAATGGGCACTATTTATTAACTGTTTTATATTCATTTTTACAGTTTAAAGTTAAGCAGAACAGGCGTAGGTTCATGTCACTCACAGATATGCATCTGATTCAATGCAGATTTGAGTCAAATATAAAAAAAAAAAATCTTTTCACACACAAAGGGGGGCTAAAAAAAAATGCCGGGAGGGGTAAAGGCAATCGGGTGAGCTGGCACCCACATGAGGTGTCCCTGTTTCTTTTCAGGGAGTTGGGAACCCTAGTCTAAAGCCTCCATCTCTCAAAGTGGAATCAACTTTATTGAAAATTTTTTTTAAACAATCTTTAAATGTTTCTAACCTAATATAAAACTATTGGATTTAGCGTGATCCAAATAATCTTCCAAGTGTGGAAACAGAAGGGAAGGAGTGAACAGCCAGTGGGCTGGCTCATGCAAGTCGACTCTAGTCTGATTAGCTCAAGGTTGAACAAAGAGCTTTGACCACTTATGAGTTATAAATCAATGTCGCTGTGACACAGGTCTAAACAAAATACATAAAAGTTAAAGATAAACATAGATGGGAGTTTTGATTATGCTTCAGTAAATAATGCCTCTTTGCTTTAGTCTCTTCCTTTCACCTGATAATGATTTGCTCTGTGCACCTACAGTGGATGTTCCAATCTCTTAAATGGAGACGCTACAGAAGGGGAGAGGAGGGGATGTGCAGAGGACACACATCTGTGTCATCCCTCTTTTCATTCTCACATGTAGGCAGGGAAAAGGAAGAGGCAAGTAAAACAAGGAGCTTCATTTGCATAATGAAAAACACCAATAAAGCAAAGAGTAATCAGTTTAGTTGAGTCTGAGCCTCTTAAAGATCACTGGTTCTGCTGTCGTACTCGGGCATATACAGTAGCATCTAACTGGGAGAACACCTGAACTATAACATCCCAGTTCACCAGAACATCCTGTACCCATATGTCATGGACTCTCTAGTGGGTAATAGGAGATTCTGTGTTTCATTTTCTGGGATAGGAGTTCTAAAACTCTGGCCTATTAATCAGGGGCGGAGCTAGAAGGGGGGCATGGGGTAACCATGGCAACCCTCAGCCAATCATTGGCTACCCCTCCCGAGGGGATTTGTTCTCAACATGGCGTACTTCCTAAACCACACGGTGGCAGCAGTGATACTTTCAACAAGAATGTTCTAACTTATTTGACATTAAAATTGTTAGTATATAAACCACTCACTGATACAATAAAAGACACTGAGAAATTATATACTGACATAAAGTGTGAAAAACGTGAAAAATACAGAATTCATACCTTTTTCAGAACTAGTTTTATGGAGTAGTAGGTAATGTGTGTCCCTGTATGTCATCAAGGGATATCATACATAATGAAAGATAAATAAAAGCAAAACATATTGTATATTGTGGTGGAAAAAGCTGCTATTGCCTGTCTTTTACATATATTGATTGATGATGGCTGAGTTTCGTTCATTCAGGCCTCGGAGCTCCAAGGCCACAAAGTGTCTGAGTGAGACGAGTTGTTTGGGACAATAAATAGCATTCAAATAATAAGCCTGGTTCTTTCTCAAAGTTTATTCATAACATGTTACTCTTTAACCAAAATATCTGTAATCTTGACTCTGACAACTTTCCCACTATTGTAAGTAAGCCAGAGAAAAAACTGGCTTCGTCCGAAGGTCCACCCTAACCCACAAATATCCCAACCTCTTAGAGTGGGGACTATATAGTGGACTCGGTGAAATAAGTGTTTGGACAGATGATCACTACTTTGCGCTCCCCGTTGGTCATGTAACTCCGCCTCCCCGCATGCGCGATCTTTGTCATTTGTCGCCACTGTTGCATCAGGCTGCTGTCACAACAAATCCCATAATGCTTTGCAAGTAGAGAAAAAACACACAGTAGTAGCCATTCAAAATTTCCTCACTTTCCTTGATGAGCCTTGGCTGGCCCTTGGCTGGTTCCCTATATTCCTTTTTAAACATCAATATTTGTACTAAAAATGTGGATATGTGTATATATGTATATATTATATATATATATATATATATATATATATATATTAGGGGTGGAACGGTTCACAAAATCCACAGTTCGGTTTGGTTCACGGTTTCGTTGTCACTGTTTTCGGTTCGGTTCGGTATATGTTGATTGATAAACTGAAATCCCATAAAAATTAATGAAAAAATCCCAAAAAAATTTATGAATTTTAATTATTTTTAATGATCCGCGGAAATCCTAGATCATTTCCGCATGTTTTGCTGCTTTGGATTTAATCATCTGGCGCATGCCCTCTACGATCTCCAAGGAACTCAGAGCGGAGCGGAC
>NW_015150586.1:136648-138117 GCF_000732505.1 Cyprinodon variegatus
TATATATATATATATACACAAACCAACACTTGTTCTCTCAAGCCGATGGTCAGTTTTTTGTTTTACCAACTAAAACACAGCATCATTGCTGTACCAATGAACAACACTTGTATTTTTCCTCCTTTTGTTTCACATATTTCTTCAACAAGATATTTAATTTTTAATGAATGGGAAAGTTCTATTAAAAAAAGTATAAAGTTCCCAATCTGCTGGCAAAAAACTTTTTGCCAGAAGTTATTAACAGCCACAGGTTGTAAACTTTTGGTCTAAGATACTGTACAAATGAAAAAAAAAACAACTTGGTGCAGGCAATTCTACACTGCTCTGCAGCTAAACTGGACTTAATGATTAGCTTAGATTACCGTGACCACAATGATGTTTTTAGCATCTTTTATTAGCATTTAGCCCACAGTCTGTTCCAGCTCTGCTTCTTATTTCGCTTTGCTACGACCATGAGTCACAATAATGGGACAGGAAGTATTTTCAGGTTCGGGTATAGTTCAGAGAAAAATATGAAGGTGATTTATTGCTCATTCATGTTATTGGAGAAGTGTAATAAACTCTTTTTTTCTGTCAGACCAAACTTCTAGAGCTCTGACAGATTGATCGAGGTGTCAGGAGAAAATCACTTGGGCTGCTCTTGTTCTATTGAGTTGAAAGATTTATTTAAAAATGCTGCCTGGCCGCTGAGACTGGAGAAAATCGATGAAAGCAAAGCCGTAAATCTGACGTATAAGAAGCAGCCTTGTAACCAGAGGTTTTAACACAGCAGAGATGGTGAACAAGGTTCCCTCAAATCCTCAGGATTTATGACATGACCAGTTCAATATGCTGCCATCGGCGGCGTGAAGGGGCCAAATCTGTTGTTTTCTCTAGATGCAGAGACGGTGAGCTAAATCCTCTAAGTTTTATTTATGGTTTAGCCTCAATTTATTTATTTACGTCGCTGGTTTGTGATGACATAAACTGCACATTTTGTAGGCTAAAACTTGTGTATAAAGGCCCATATTATGAATTTATGCAGCTGCAAACATCATGTCTGCAGGTTCCTTCTGGCGGTCTGTTGAAGCACAAACTCAAACTGCAGGATAAGTTTGACTGGGCATGTTTCGGCTGTCTTCAGTGGTGCCTGTCTGTAAATCTCTGACTAATAAATCTGTTCTAATCAAGTCTTCGTTAACCTACATGTTTTTTTTTTCTACTTTTAGGTCTATCCTAATAACTTGTTTTTGTATGGAGTATTGTTCCAATATTGTTGCAAAAAACTTGAAAATTGAAAGAAAATAAAAGCAATCCAGAATTAAAACAGAAAAACTTTTTCATCCAAGAAAGACCAGGACGGACACCAGATTGGAGCAGATCTGCCAACCCGAGCATATCTGATACCTACACCGGGTCAAAGAGACCGACACGTATAAACAGCTTAGGAGGCTGGAAATGAGTCGGTTAAACCTGATTTTGAATGCGGG
>NW_015150586.1:138905-139975 GCF_000732505.1 Cyprinodon variegatus
TATTTATTAGTTGTTTTGTATCAGTTATATATATTTATTTTTTATTTTGTGTGTAAATGGTGGGACAGTGATTTTTGTTTTTGTTTGTAAAAATATGCACTGATCGATGGCACTTTTTAAAATTGATAAATTGATAAATTGAATTGAAATGTTGCATTATGGGTAACTCTGCCACAAGCATAAACTCCCATCCGTATCACAACCCGATCAGTCCCGGTACTACGATCTGTACAACCAGCTTAATGATGGTCAGTCAATCATTTTTTAAACAGCCTGTAATAATTTCATATTTAAAGTACTTTCAGAAGTTTGAATTCTGGGTATCACCGGACTTCTCCTTTAAAGCAGATGTAAGTCTGTCTGTTTTCTCCAAAGCAGAGCTGTTTAAGTTCTAAAAATGGCTGTGATGGCAGAAAAGTACAAAAGTCTTGTTTTTCTATCGTCTGTGCTTGCAGCATTGACTTAAAAGTCCAATCTGACTCCCAGCAGGAGATCGGGCTGCTGGTGCTTTGTTTTCTGGAGGAAAGCATGGTGTTTCTTGTTTACTAGCAGTCAGAAGGAAATCTCCCAGACGTGCTACTCTATCAGTAACTGTAGAAATCGAACACTTCAGTTTGATTTCTGGCTTTTGTGACGATGCAGGCTGTAGTTTCCTGAACAGCTCAGGCACATTTGATTGTCCTGTTAAGGACACCTGCTGGCGGGAGACGCCACACGGGAGGCAATCACAGCCTTTTCTGCCTCTACCCAGCTGCTCTGCTCCTCCATCTAAGATTGGTGGGTAAATGGAAGCTGTGGGAGCGACCCAGGTGGCATTTCTACATCTCCACATCTCTTTTGGTTGGAGGTTGCTGCTGCGTAACATGTCACACAGATGCAAGCATTACGAAAAGCAAAGGAGGTGTGGAATATGCATTTGGGGAACTAAGTCGCCATCTGTTTTTTATTTAGATAATGTCCATCTGTAGCCGAACTGCTCCTCCTACTACTTTGTAGTATTATTACAAAGAGAAAGTGACTTTTCATTTTGAATTCAATTCAGTTTATTTCTATAGCGCCAATTTACAACA
>NW_015150586.1:142040-155545 GCF_000732505.1 Cyprinodon variegatus
CCGTCTATCACCAACACAGGCCAATCAGCTAACCAGTATTTTCGCCCCTTCCCAAAATTTCTTGAACGGAAGGTTTCCAGATGGATATGCGGAGCAAATTCATCTGGCAGAGTCAGGTTATTTCTAAACGGCCATTTTTCAAATTTCAATTTACAAAATGTGTTCTTTTGTTGCAAAGACAATGAAGCAAACTTGCCTCCATAATTAGGTGTGTGGGCTGCTCAGTGGGCCAGTGGGTAGCACTGCTGCATTGCAGAAATAAGGTTGCCGGTTTGATTCCCTGCCCGGGTTCTTTCTGCATGGAATATGCATGTTCTCCCCGAGCATGCATGGGTTCTCTCCGGGTACTCCGGCTTCCTCCCGCAGTCAAAAACTGTTAGGTTAATTGGCTTTTCTAAATCCTCCTTAGGTGTGAGTGTGTCTGTGAATGGTTGTTTGTCCTGTTTGTCTCTGTGTTGCCCTGCGATGGACTGGTGACCTGTCCAAGGTGGACCCCGCCTCTCACCTGTAGACAGCTGGAGATGGACACCAGCATCCCTTGCGACCCCACTTGGAATAAGCGTGACGGAAGTGGATGTTTTCCCTTGTTGTACGTTTTAGCTACAGAGAGAATAAGAGAAGAATTTCCATTTGCACAATAACCTTTTTAATAATACTATAACCTGTGGTATGATGTCAGAGCTGCAATGCATGCTGGGAGAAGCGTTGCAGTGTGTTTAAACTGTAATGATCTGTGATGGACGTCTGGTAGACAGTGTTGCACTGCTACTTCTGGGCAGGGAGGGATGAATTGGGGGGAAACGTTTGGAAGTTAGGAGATTGTAGAGAACTGTTTTTACTTGCCTGACTGTGTCACTGGATCATTCTAGATGGTTACAATGGGTGCCGCTCAATGTTTATTGATTTATTTTGTGTTTGTTTGTTTTGTTGTTATATGTTGTGTGCTTTTCTCCTTTTTCTGTCATGTTCAAATGCTGCTGACTCAGACTTTAAGGTATCACAGAAGTTATTGTCTTTGCAATGTAGTTCTTTCACTCTGTACAAAGAATTTTAAATTCCTTAATATGAACCGACCCTTTCAAAATAAAATAAATCAAATCAAATGAAAATGAATTTAATCAAAGACCTTTTGGATTAAGAAATAACAAGCAGCTCATACATAATGGTCATTTTGTTCTAATGTTTTTAAAAAATGTTAAATAAAGGAGAGATGTGCTTTTTAACTGATCAGCTGTTTGTCCATGGATGGTTGCCTATGAAATAAAATAATTTCAATCTGAAAAACTCACACGGAAAGAAAAAGAGAATTAGAAGAATGTTATTAATACCATCATTTTAAGACTTTGGCGCTCAGACCATGGAAGGAAACATTTGCTCTGAATTTTATTTTAATATTTATAAGCAGGTGTATGACAACAGGGATGTTTCTTGCCACAGGATGAAGAGAGCACATCCAGCCAGTCACAGTCAGAGAAACAGGACTAAGCTAAAAAAACTGGCTGAGCTCCAACATCTATTGATCTCCTTTCTATTGATGGCAGCAGCACAGCTGATATTTCTCTTCAGGATGGAGTCACAGCCAAACAGGAACAGACAAAGCAAAGCTTCTATGAGAGAGAGCAGAATGTTAGAGATTGAACTAACAGATTCTGCAGAGTGGGAGAATAGAGATAGAATGAAGCAGAATGATGAAAAACGAGTCCCTATGTCCTCCAGCAGTCTAAGCTTATAGCAGCATAACTATAGAGACTTTCAGAGTGTGGTTTTATTTTAGTATTCGGTAAGATTTTCTCAAATCTGTTACAGGTTGTTTCTGAGAACCAGATAATCAGCCAGACATGGTTTTATGGTTCAAAGTTTTATTGAGCGTTAGTGATGAACACCAAATCTAATTCTTCATATTAGTGATTATTTATTATTTATAGTGAATTTCTCCACTTTGAGATCAATAAAGCTCATCTTATCTTATTGGCTGGTAGCTGAGCTAAAGTATGAGGAAGAACTTACCCAACAAATCAGAGGAAACTAAATGCTTTCAACACAAAACAGTAAATACAACTTTTAAATACTTGTGAAATTAGAATATCTATTATTTTTATAGACTATATTCTAAGATTGGGAGACTCTCAGAAAGATGAATATCCTGATAAAACAATACTTTTTATTTGACGTCTTTACTGTCTTTCCGTGCACTGCTGATCACCACTGACCTTGAACGCTGCATGTCTCTGTGTGCGTTAGAAGAAGAAATGTTGTGACATAGTGGACAAATCAGCAGTTACAGTGAGTGAGTGTGGAGGAGACCCAGGTTGCCTGACTCCTAGCTCGCCTGTCCTCTTCCATCATGTTCATGTGAGCAGCAGGCGTTCCCCAGCGTGTGTCATCTTATTATTCACCACCAGAGGCTGAGGAACTGAGGGCGGCTGAATGCTCTGAAAACAGTGTTTTCTCCTGAGTGAGGGAAGAGCCCAGGCGTGTGTTCATAAGCTCGGATGTTTTCGTGAGCAGGCGGAGGTTCAACGTTAGAGCAAACAAGAGAGGAGCAAATAGTTGCTGTGCATCTCACTGCCAAACATGCCTCTTAGGTATTTTTAGAAAGTTGTTTTTTTGTCTCATATCTTTCATGAAATTGTATTTTAAATACTGAGTCTGGTACAGTGTCAACAAAGGAGATCCATACAGTGCATCACACTTTCAAAAATCTACAATGCTGCAATTGAGTTGATTCCTTCCCGCTATCATCGCAACCCCAACCCCATAGAGGGGATCAAAACACCTGGCCTGTTTCAGCCAGGCCAACAATTCCCTCTAACGACCCTCTTTCAGAGACATACGCAGGGATCGGGTTTCACAGGCTGACAAAGGACTCAAACGACCTCATTCTAAAGGGGCGGACCCGCTCGTCTGGATCAATTTGCATTTTTTCTAATTCAAAACACTCTATAAAGCCTCAAGCACAATTTCTGACATTTTGAATTGAAAAAGCTTCCTGGATGTGAAGAGAAACGTCTTCAAACTTAAAAACAAAGTCAAGTGGATTGTTTTTTTTACTTTTTTTTGGAATATCTAAGACCTGGATGACTGAGAATCTTCACCAGCCATCAAACTTTCACCAATGTGTTTGACTGTGGGTCTGATGTTCTATGTTTTTGACCTGACAATGAATCCAATAAATGATCATGAAACTTTTTCCGAAAAAATCCCATTTTGCTTCCTATTCCTGGGAACCAGGAGGTGGCAACACGAACTTTAAAAGTTGCTGCTCGCCGTTTTCCTGGTCAAACCATTCAATGTTGCTGTGGGGGGAATTCTAATGGCCCCTTATTTAAAGAAAACATTACATAAACCTAATGCAGATATACTAATAAAAATTTTTTAATCACAAATATTTTATGAAAAATTCATTCTGTCTGTATTTTAAATGGTCAGAATGTCAATTTCAGGACCCCCTCTGTCCCGGGCCTGGGACAGTTGACCCCTTTGACCCCCTCCTGTCGGCGGGTGTGAGTAACATTCTTTAAAACCACAAACCTTCTTTGGGACCAGCAGCCTTTTTAGATGGAGTTAGTCTTTAAACTATTGACTGTGCATAAAACCTTTCACAGTCTTTAGAAACATTAACAGGCTTTATGACTATGAACAGTCATTAAAACCATTAAAAGTCTTTTAAACCAGTGACCCTCTTTGACACCAGTCAAAATCTTTCGGACTGGTCACTGTCTTTGGAAGCAGTTATAGTCTTTAGAACCAATAACTGTCTAGAGTGTTAGAAAATTAAAGCAATTCAAACAGCTTATTTAATTACAAGGCAACGATAAGAAAAGTTATGTTTTACAAACACCAGGGATGTAACGCTTCTCTCCATTTTCCCTCCCCTTCCAGATCCCAGTCATGACTGGCGCCTTCATGGACTCTTCACCCAATGATGACTACAGCGGCGAACACTCGCTCTTCAACTCCTCGGCGAGCGTCAACGCCGCAGCCTCAGCAGCCTCGGTGCACGGCCCGCCTGATGAGCAGCAGCCCATGTCGAGTGACGCCATCTGGCTTTGGATCGCCATCATCGCGACCATTGGAAACATAGTGGTGGTGGGCGTAGTCTACGCCTGCACCTTCTGATACATCAGACAAACTTAACAGCCACACATCCAGCTTTTGTTTTTATCCTTTTTCTCATGTCTGGAAATATAAACAGAACAGAGACATGTTTGAATTGAAGTTCTGGTAATTAGCAATGATTTATAAGCATCCATTGTTCTTTTTTTAAGAGAACTGTCGAGATTCTCCTGCATTTGACATCAGTGAGCCTTTTTGATTCAGTCTTTATGTTTAAGATGTGTCACCATCTTCTATGTTCCAGAACCAAACTTTCCAAGGCTGATCATAAGGTTTGTTTCCTGAACGTAACTCTGATTTTATTCTTTGAAAATATACGTTGTTTATTTCCATCAAACGGACAGCAGCTAAATCTTACAACTTAGAACAAAGGGAAAGTTAACTAATCAAATTTTTAAGTTAAAGAGTCTAAAAGTTACTAAAGTAATTTAAACAATTCTGAATATATATAATTTACATATTTTAGTTCTAAATTATTTAAAGTATATTTTTTCTAGAGGGAAAAAACAAAACAAACAAAATTATGATTCATAAAACATTTGACACAAATGGCTCCAAGAAGATGATTATTTGCATGATATCTCTTTGGTTGGTCTTCAGATTCTTTTACTTAAAAACATTACCTTGGCTTTTAGTTTGCTATTAAAATGAAGCTTAAGTTAGACTCAAAATGCTGGTTAGACCTGGTCTATCTACGCTGCAAAAACTGATATAAAAATAATTAAAATGTGCTTAATCTACATTCAGTTCAATTCAGTTTATTTCTATAGCGCCAGTTCACATTATGCGTCATCTCAAGGCACTTTACAGTTCACCAGATCATCCAGTTCATTCAAAGCTATCTAAGGAAACCAAGTAATTGCATCGACTCATTGACTCTTCAGCAATCCCTCACACTAACCATGCTTGTAGCGACAGTGGAGAGGAAAAATTCCCTTTTAACAGGAAGAAACCTCCAGAAGGAACCAGGCTTAGCGTGAGCGGCCATCTGCTGAGGCCGACTGGGGTTCAAGGAGACAGAAGCAGACATAGAAAAGAAGCAGATAAGATAATCTGTTAGTGAAATTAGTGTTTTATCCTTAAAACAAGATAATTAGTTAGAATGCTGTCGAAATAGGATAATGGAATATATTTTTTTCCTTATTTTTAACATCATCTTAATCATCTTCAGTGGCAACTTTTTTCACATCCCTGTTAAATTGAAGGAAAAGTACATTTATTTTAAGACGGAAATCTAATTATAAATGAATTCTCGCGGTGTATTTTTAAAACAACAAAGCACTTTGTTGTCACTTGAATGGTGAGTGTGAGTGAGTAATGCAGTTGTTTCTGTAGGCTTTGACTGTGAAGAAAGAGTGAATGAAGAAGTTTGTCTTCTGACCCCTAACTGTTACCACACGTCGTCACGACCAAAAACATAGAGGTCCTGGAGGCTGAAGCCTGCTTCCTCTTTAGGACATTGAAGCTTGGAGTGGATTCAGAGGGTTTACCTGTTGGAAAAAAAAAAAAACTACTTACACCAAACTGAAAGTTTCTTCACTGCCGACTTAAATATTTAAGAAGCTGTCATTCAACTATCATGGCCGTTTCTGAATGAATGGCTGCTGTGATATTTAGTTAATATCTGTTAAGTTCAGTGAGGATCTACAGCTTTAAGCTAAATATGATCAGAAGCACAAGTAAAACTAGAAGCTCTATAGCCTTCTGTTTTGGTTCAAACCATTTTTCACTAATTTGATGGTCTTAGTATCGTGATTTGTTTGATGATGCTCAATTTCAGATGGAGGGAATGAAGTAAATTATCAATGGAGGCAGATTTACATCAAGTTTCAATGAAAAGATAAAACAAAGGTAACAAACGTGTTGGATGTGAATATTTCTTCAGAATAACTGAGTTCTTGAGTCAAATAAAGCCATAGATATTGCAAACTGTTAGGCCCTTCATCCTACAGTTTTTCTTGGCAATGCTTTTTTAGTCTGACAACAGCCATAAACAAAGCAGGCTGTTGTTTCGGCGTTGCTGCAAACCACATTACGTCAGACTGTAGAGCTGCATTGTTTGTGACGATCCTGCCCACACAGAGAAACTACTCCACTGTAATGGAAAACAAATGAATCTCAGTTTATCTGACCAAAACCAGAGAAATAGTTTATCAAAGGAAAATAGGCATAAATCTGGGAGATTATAGCTTTCTTGTCAGCAGGTTGGTCCATAACCACAAGGCCAACAATCAACAAAGTATTGTTTATGTTAACTGAAAAAAAAAAAAAAAAAGTATGCAAAGGTGTCTGAATGCTTAAAAGGAAAAGTCTGGTAATTTCCAGAACTCAAACTTCTGAAAATACTTTAAATATGAAATTATTCCAGCCTGTTCAATAAATGATAAATGTTTTTAATTCAGAGTAATTTTCATGTGAATGTGCTTTACTGGAGGCATCCATGTTTGTCAAAGAACTCTACTGCCACCTAGCAGTTTGTGATGTCACTGTGCGGTATCAGCTGTTGATCAAGTCCCAGTGCTGTATCTTTTTTTATTTTAATTCAAAACACAAAAAATACTTAGTTAAGAAAATTGTGCAAAATAGCAGTTAAAAAAGCCGGCTTGCTTGGTCTCGCAATGAATCCTGGGATATCCAAGGTTAGCGAGGCTACATCGGACCCAGGCACTCGACTCTGGCCTTCTGAGGACGCAGCCCATGAATTCGAACACAACCGTTGATTTGAATGCAGACATAATATAACATTTGATAGATTTGATAGGTCCTGTTTTTGGTTAGAGTACAACCTTTAGGTGCATTACTGCCACCAACTGGAAAGGAGGGTAATAGCTCAATCAGAGCTTCTAGATATTCTATCATGAATGTATAATTGTACCTGATTTTCCGCCAAGTTTTAAATCTGTAACTTGCATTTATAACGTTTAAACTTTTATTCTCACAGATGAAACATCTCCTGTCTAATGTATGTATTTGCTGACAGCAAGGAACAAATACAAATCTTAAATTCAATTACCTGAATTTAACTTGAATTTACCAATTGCAACACCTAAGCATACGTTTTTATTGATAATTATCTTACCCCATGGTTATATTTCACAGATGCAGGTTACACCATTGAAGCCGGTTCTACTGGTGTGATGCTAAGGGCCCAGGCAGCTTAAATATTAGCACTAAGGGTAAATAATCATTGCTAAGTAGATTAGCATCTAACAGCATTCTAATGTTAAACAGAAAAACATGCAGCAAAGCTTCCCAGTGCCGATGAAGCAGCTGCTGCAGACACCAGCGTTAGCAGCCAGATGATCTGATCACACATTTAAAGTCCAATTTTTTCATTTTTCTGTGAGCTTTTTACCTTTTCACCATAATAGAGAACGACTGGATCAGTCATAAAAAGCACAAAACATCCATGGCTGCTTTACTTCCTGCCCTCCATCTGCTGTGTAACGCATCAAAGAGGCCCTAAAGCAAAATTAGATTTAAGTGCACTTCATCTCTACCAATAATATCTGTTGCTGTAATCAATGATCAGATCATTCTCATACTGTCTATAAACTCACTCCAGCTCTGGTATTGCTGTTTAGCATCATCTAGTGTAACTAAAAGTGATACAATAAACTAGTATGTATTTTATTTACAGTAAAAGTCTCTGAATGTTTATAATTTTTGGTTCCAACTACAATGTTTATCTTAAAAAGGTTTGCACTCGTCCACTCCACTATTTATCACTCTGAGCCCAAGACCAATATTTCATTTATCTTATCTTTTTTTTTATAAAAAACATTTTGATTTAAACAATCCACAATTTTATTAGTATATTGTAGGTTTCTTTTTTTTTTGTTATACTATATTTATATAGAAATCATTATACATGCAAAAAAAAACAACAAACAATTGGGTTGTTGCCCTAGGGCCCCAAGCAGTCGCTAAGTTTGCCTGTGCCTTTGGCCGGCCCTGATGTGTTTGATGTTAGAAATGTGCAGATGTTGGTCTAAAGAGCTGAAAACACATCCTGCCGTTATATAAGAACGAAAGGAAAAGGAGGTGAAGGAATCAGCAGATGTAAACGAAAACTGCTGAGTGTGCAGAGTGAACATGTTGCTGATTGTGAGACAAGATTCACTCTTGACTTAATCTATTTCATGCCAGAGAGTAAGGCCGAGTGTGCGTGGACCTGTAACAGGCCCGACTGTCACCCTAATGAACAAAGAATCCCAGTCTTTAGTCTTAGTCATTTAGAAATGCAGGTCAGCAAAAAAAAAAAAGAAAAGATAATAATGTGTGCAGGATCATCCCTAGAAGTAAAACGTCAGACAGCATTCATCACTAAACTGGTCCTCGGAGCAGAAAAAAGTCACATTCAGCAGGAATATTGTGCTGAAACTCTGTGATGTTTCTTAACTTCTTCTTACCTTTTCTGCTGCTGTAGCTCCAGCTGTTCAAACATATATATTTATCTTTGGGATAAGTTTCAGTAGTGACTCCATTAATTGTGTGTCTGTAAACATTGTAAGACTGAATTTGTCTTATTTACATTATTAACCAAACTGTTAAAATATGTTCTTGATAAAAATACACTTTACGAAGTAAGAAAGGGAGGCGCAAGCCTTTCTTTGAAAGATGCAGGCAGCTGTATGGAGGGAGTTCTGTTCCAATATTGTTGCATTATCTTATGCAGGCCAGTTAGTTATACATCAGCCTGAACACCTAAATTCGGCCAATCATATATCAACGGTCATCTGTCTAAGTTGACCGTCTGTCTAAGTTGCTAACTGGTTTGCAAAAATGCTTCCAACAAACCAGCCACAACCAAACTTGCTTGCGAACCTTCCGCCACAACAATCCTGCCTCCTTGATAAATGACCAATCATGTTCAATTTATTCACTCACTTAAAGTCGGGCACCACTCTGGAGAATTCGGAAATGCAACTGTTGGAACAGCCGTTTCCTTACGACTTTAAAATGCAATTTGAAATGTAAACAATCTGAAAATGAGAAAATTCAAAAAAACATACAATCTAAAGTATAAATTTGGACAAATAACATTTGAAAAAAATAAATAAAACAAGATCAAAATAAAAGAATTTACCACAAAAAGTTTAAAATATTAATTTCAGATTGCAATATTTTAAAAAATTTCACTTACAAACATTTGTTTTACTTGCAACAATAATGGAACTAAATTCACTCCATACAACTGAACAACATCTGTCATACTTAAACTTTGACCTAAACCAGAGACTGGAGCATAAACCTGCAACCAAAGAGAAAAATGCTGCTTCTAATGTCAAAAATGTTACAAATTGATCTGCAGTCATATCGAGATCAGAGCCATAAAGCTTCAATCTTTGCTCACTGAAAGTCTGGGCTTAGTTCAAACCAGACGACGCTCCTTTTGAACTACAGGAAGAATTGATTCTGGGACCTTTACTGGTTTTAATGAGCGACAGTCGGCCAGCTGTGTATCGTCAACTCTTTGCTCACATCATCAACTGATTCTGATTTTGGATTGAAAATTTGGACAGAAAATACACATGGTAGCTCTACACTGACTGAAGTTTCTACTGTGATTTCAACATAAATCCAATATCCTGTTGAGTTTTGAACTCATGCTTTAAACATTATACCTGTTCAAATATTAATTCAAAAGAGAAAAAAAGACACGAGTTACAGTGTCTCTTACATCATGTAAATACAGCTCTAATATCTATTGTATATATATGTAATAACAGGTTAAATATGGGTGTACTTTTACATGTTTTAATGAAGGACTTTTAAATCTGTTTATTTTTAATAAATGTTTGAGGTAGAAATATTTAGACTTGTAAACCACATAAGCAATGCTCTTTTTGTAAAAACATAATTCTACTAATAAAGTTTCGGTATTGATGTAAACTGTTTTTCTCTGCTGAACTTTCAAAGGTGTCGATTTGTTCCCTATTATTCTCTGTCCATGAATGCAAACAATGAAAACAGTAATAGACAATGTGGTAAGTGTTTTGCTAAAAAAGGCACTCGTGATAAATCACCATTCAAGCAGGTTCCTCCTCTATTATATCTCTCCTCCAAACACCATACAGAACAAAGGTTCCTACCCTCAGATTGCCTGATATTTACACACACTGACACTTATAGCAACACAAACATGGTGAGCAGAGTAATCCTAGTTATAATGGGTCAACATGAATGTAAATTATTATTTTGAACTAGAAAAGTGAATCACACTATTTCCAATATCAGTCATGCTTGTCAACAATGGGTGGTGAGGTTGCACCCAGATGCAGAGACGAGTGAAGCAAAGATGAGTTCTGAGAGGTTTAATAGCTGACCATAGATAGCAGAGGCAGAAATCCAACTTAAAATATTAAACAAACCAAAACCATGGAGACATCAGGGGAAAAAAAAGGAGCCTGAGGAGCCGGGGAGAGACGAGCTGAGTAGACAAATACAGTTATGAGAAGGAACCAGCACTGAGTGACTGGAGAGGTGCAGTATTTAAGGAGAACAGAACAAAGGATGGACTAACAAGCTGAATGGGGAGCAGGTGTGGGTGGAACTGGCAAGAGGGAATCCAAGGGGAAAGAAAACAATCACAAGGGGGCAACAGAGAGTAACTAAATGCTTGAATACCATGGAAAATAAAAAACAAAACAACTGATAACAGAAGACTGAAAACTCAGAGTCACAACAAATAAGAACCATAACAATGTTACTGTCTAACTGATGCCAACTAATTTATTCTAGAACAGATCAGTTTTTTTTTTTATAAAAGTTTTAAACATTTACTGTTTTTATAAACATATAAAATTGTTACCTTTATAAGAAAACATTTAATATGTTGTCAGGTCCTAAGCGAAACACCGCTGCCCAGGGTAGAGATGGCGACAGCATAAATGTAAATTACATCACAACCTGGGATAAGCCAGTATCAAAAGGCACATTCAGTAACACGGAGTTTTAATACTTAAAGCAGTAGGAAAGTCATATTTAAAAAGAAAAACCTGTTTTAAAATCATTTTTTTCCGTTATCTTCTGCAGGCCAGTTAGTTATACGTCAGCCTGAACACCTAAATTCAGCTAATCATATCTCAACGGTCATCTGTCAATCATATTTTTTCGGTCATAGCATCTCGATTCATATGTCGCAGCTAATATACGCAACAGTTGAAATGAGAACTAAGAATCATTTCCTTTCCCATTGAGTTGCGTCCCAGTGTTCACGGGGATGGACGTCTGTGTCTTCAGCAGGCGTAGAGCTAACAGAACTGGCAGCGTTGCGAGGCAAGGGCTCAAACATGTACGGCTGGAAGCCTTCTACACCAAACCAAGCTTCTGCCGCCCTGGCGTCCTCTTCCACAACATCTTCGTCCCCGCTTTCCTCCTCTAAATAAAAAATGGATGACGGAGGAGACTCCTCCACGACCTCCGACACTAAACTCTCCTCCTCTTGCATGTTTCCGCTGTCCATAGCGTTCCTTGACAGCGTCGTTTCTAAGTCACCAACTCAGTGCTAGTAGGTTCCCAATGGAATTTCCCATTGGGAACCTACTAGCACTAAGTTGCTTACTGGTTAGCAAGATGCTTCCCACAAACCAGCTACAGCCAAACTTGCTTGTGAACCTTCAGCCACAACAATCCCGCCCTCTTGATAAACGGCCAATCAAATTCACGTTATTCACTCTTGTAAAGTCGGGCAACTCTCTGGAGAATTCGGAAATGCAACGGTTGGAACAACCATTGCCCTACGACTTTAACTGGAGATTACTGTTCTGACACCAGTTCATGAAATCGATTGTTGCGTTTACGTAGAGAGCCATCAAATGAGCCAGTGGTGAGACGTGCAGCCAAGGCCATGTCGTCGGCATATTTGATCAATGTTACATTTTCTGTGTCATATCTTATTTCATGTGTATATTGAAAAATAACGCAGGAGATATACATCCTTGGGGCAATCCTGCCTTTAGCTTTATGCTGTCAGAAATCTTACTATTTACTTTTAATTATATTATACTTTACTTTGAATTATATTATATATGAATTTTTTATAAGAAAAAGCACTTTTATTCCTTCCTGGCAGAGAGCATGTTTGTTTTCTCTATTTTCCTGTAATAATTGTAGGTCTAAGTATTTTATTTTCTGCAGTCTGTTGTCTCCATGGTTCCTCTGTTTCCAGACAGCATCTCTAACACAGCTGCTCTTCATTCTACAAAATATCTCTTTTTGGTTTTTCTCCACCTCTCACCAATAGCCGCTTCTCTCTCCATGTTTTGTTTTGACAGCTAGTTATGAATGAATAAACACAATTTGTCATCTAAAGCCACAGAGATAAACTAACTTTAGTAAACCCACATCTGTTTATGCTTGCCCCCATTTAGAGGCAGGATGAAATCCTAATATTTGTTGAGTAAACCCTGGAAGAAAAAAGAAAATAAGAAATAAGTGATGTCATTTTATGTTAGAAGATCTTCTGATTCACTGTCCAGTTATTTTACCCTTCACCTTTCAGATTTTTGGCAGGATATACTTTTAGGCAGTTTTCCTTTTGCTTCCAATGTTTTATGCAAGAAAAGTAAGATCTTGGGGAGATGTAAACACCCACTTCCATCAAGAGCAACAGGATAGCACAAGAGTTTAAAGGTTTTAGTGGAAGTTTTATCATTTAAACAAATGAACAGCCATAGAGCCTGGCTGGGATTCATGCTCATGCATTGCAATTACTGCTTTTAGATGATGTTTTCCCTGAGAAATCTACCGTCTTCATTTATAGGTCTCTGCAGACTGAGGCCATTTTGTCCCCAGTGCTAAAAGCTAATTTCATTAGTGTTACTCTGGTATTAATCAGACTGGACAAGGCGGTGTGGTGAAAGGAAAAAAGATATTTTCTTTTAACCTCTTTCTGACCCTGCAGCCTCATAATGTGACACATCACACTGTTGTCCAGTGGAGAGTGACAGCTGGCTTATAAAATGCTGGGAGGTGGGTAGAGCGTTACCTTAGCTACTCAGAGACTATGTAATTGTTGGCTTATAACATCTAATTTAATGTTTAATATGATTTAATCAGACAGTCTAAATGTCTAAATTACTGTTGAATATGTGAGAGGATTACAAAATAACAAATTTTATTAAAAATAAAATAAAAAAAGAAACCCAACAACCCTTTTCCAAATAATTTTTTTCAAGATAAACTTATAAAAATCAGTTTTGAGCTTCAGTATTAAATATAGGTCAGGAAATAAAATTATTAAATATGGGAATCAAGAATAGAAATTAGAATCCTCCTTCTCACATATAAAGCCTTAAATGGCAAAGCTCCATCTGATATCAGAGATCTGATTGTTGGGAGCTGGAGAAATTCCACCTTTCTCCAGCAGAGTCCGCCGTGGATCC
>NW_015150586.1:157210-171754 GCF_000732505.1 Cyprinodon variegatus
GACCCCTTTTCATCAATCTATCTCTATTCTCCCGCACTTCAGTATTTTTTAGTTCAATCTCTAACATTCTGCTCTCTCTGCTTTTTGTCATAGTAGCTTCATCTGGTCTGTTCCTGTTTGGCTGTGACTCCATCCTGGAGAGAAATATCAGCTGTGCTGCTGCCATCAACACCTTTGTTTATAGATGTTGGAGCTTGGCCTGTTTTTCAGTGTAGTCCTGTTTCTCTGACTGTGACTAACTGGATGCACTCTCTTCATCCTCTGACATGGAAGCTGGCTCGGAGCTCGTCGGCCTGGCTGAATGTTTCCTGGACGGGCCGCCTTTTACAGCTGCTTTTTGTATCTATGCCTTGAGATGTCATGTGTTGTGAAATAAACTGATTTGAATTAAACATGTTTAGTCTAAATTACAGCTCTACTTTTGCTTTTTTCTTTATTATAATCATTTAGCTTTATTTTTTTTGAAACCCCTGATGTTTTATGCAACTTCTTGAAAAGAAAAAAAAACTGCTTTCAGAAGCATGATCATTGGTTAAAGCATAATAGAGTAAAGTAAATATGAAATATTGCCTTTAACAGTGAATTGGTGTCTTTGACAAAGTCAGATAAACCCAAACCCAAATCATCCACATTTACGGTAATAACAAAGAAGAGGAGCTGCCTTGGAGTGAAATGACCGTTTGAGGAGTTTTCCTGAACATCCATTTTCTCTTCTACGTTATTTCAACTGTAGCTTGATCTCTGATCGAGCTCTGATTTCTAACTGCAGAGTTGCATAATATATAATGATCATGTAGCCTAATAAATGGGAGAATTCTGTCCAAGACTCACTTGTAAAATTAATTGTTTGTACCAGAGAGAAGATTAGGAAAGTGCTACATTTTCTCCTAAATTTTTGTACAAACGATTTAAAATCTATTTTATTGTACAAACAGTTCTTGCATGACATTTAGAGATAACCATTTGCAAGCAGACATTAGTGAGATTCAAACATAGATACCACTGAGGCTCCTTTTATTTTCTCCTTAAGTTACTAAGACAACCGATCCATGTTCCAAAACATTTTATCGGGGAGTTGTTCAGTTTTTCAGACATGGACTTACTGTCTTTGCTTTGAAGGTCATCATCTGGTCCAATGGAGGCTGACGGTAGCGTTGTAAACGGCTGTCATGCTGCAGCGACAGGAGTTACAGTACGATGGTTTTTAAGCTTGAATTCCCCCAGTGGATCAAGAGCTCAATCTGAACCTCTAATTAGCTCCTACCTCCTTCACTCTTTCAATACCTGTCAATAGGAAGAACTTGATTTACAGTAGGAAGCAGCTCATAATTGCTTTGCTGAATCTAGGCAGCCTTCAGCCTTACTGAGATTATTATGGGATGGAGACTCACATCAACAATGTTGGTCAAATTGGAACTACAGCCTCCTGGAAAAGAAAAAATTACACAAAGGTAGCAAAAGGCGGAAGCTCTCCGTAATAACTTTCTAACTATAGAAATTTAAATAGAGAAAGGGGATGCTATGATATTACTCAGCACTGATGATGCCTTTTTTTTAATCACAAATTAAAAGGCAACTGGACTTTAGCTCAGTTTTTTTTAAGGCATTTCAACATTTATCCAGGAGTCTTTGTTGATTCTGTTGGCTCTTACCAGAGTCGTTTAAATGATCTAAAATGTTTTGGACAAAGACTTTGGACAGAGAGGACAGATGCTCCAGAAAGGATGGCCACAGCCGACAGATCTTAAATAAATTTAAATATGAGCAGTTGCAGTCAAAGGAACATCAATCTGCTTGGAAATCGTCTTACAGTTTTTAACTTCAATGTGCTTGTCTTTAAATTTCATTCTGATATCCTGAGACAATTCTTTCTTTTTACTCTCCCTGGTCCATGTTGAGTGTGATACACACCATGTCACCAAATAACAGTGAGTACCTGCAGCCACGCCCGCCGACAGGCGAGGGGGCAAACAGGTACATTTTCCCAGTCCCAGGACAGAGGGGGGCCCAAATGTATATGTATTATGTTTTCTTTAAATAAGGTGCCAATAGAACTCCCCTCATCTCAACATTAAATGGTTTCACCAGGACAACGGCAGGCAGCAACTTTTAAACTTTTCGCTGAATGTAAGGTTTTTAAGAAGTCTGGCACACAGAAAAAAGAGAAAAAGGAAAGATGACATCAAAGGCTTGAGGGATTTTATGAGCAAATATTAAAAATGAAATTAGGATGAGTCAGGAACAGGTTCAGGAACAGAATTGCAGAAGAATGATGCCCATTCAGAGCCAGGTAAGAAGCAATGCCTGTATAAATGTGATTTTAAAGTATAGCATCCGCTTGCTGGTGTAATGGGGGGAAAACATTTTTTTTTTACAGAATTATTTGAGATTAGCACCAAAAGAGCAGAAAGATGGAAGAGGTCCAGGGTGATAGACAGACCGGAGCAGGATAGCAAGCTGAGGTGGGGAGCAAGGACAGCGTAGCAGTTCTACTGTCACCGGTTCATAGGTCAGGGGGAGACAGAGCGCGATCCCTACCAAGTGACAGTGCAGGTGGAGGGGCTTGCTGCCTTGATCTGAAAGTCTGAGCATTGTGGGTCAGAGACGGATCACACCGTTAATTTCAATGATCCTGCGCTGTGGCCAAAAATGACTGATTCTGATCGAGTGTGAAATGGCAAAAAGGAAGCCTTTCTCAGAGATGGCTAATGAACTGCCAGCAGATTCAGAGGGAAGAGAATCACCAAAGTATCTAACCTATTCTACCTCCCACGATGGATGGAAAAAAATGGTTAGGGACTGGCTGATATACAGCAGGTGAAAAAAGGCCAGATTCTGCCTGCCATGCTCGCTGTCCTCTTATGAAATTATAGAAAAGATCAACTAGTGCAGTAAATTAAATAGATGGGATGAAAATATCCAACATAAAATACAGAAAGCTATGTAAACCTGGGGTAAAGAAGCAAGATGCATGAAGTTCAAGGCATGCATGGCGTGTCAGTTTCTGATACGGACAGCTGAGCATCCATCTGAAGCAAAACATGGACTTATGAGGTATAAGAAAGAGGAGATGACCTTGTACGGGTCTCAATCTTTGCTCAATCTTTGCTCAATCTTTGCCGGACGCTCGCTGACGTTTATGAGCCCACAGCTGTGCCAACTCCAAGCCATTTCTCTGTCCTTTAACCACCTGACCTGGAATAAACGCTGTTACTTTTTTACTCCTGTTTCATAGTCCTTTTTTATATGGTTTTACCCAGTTTGAGTTAAGAGTAGTAAAGAACTTGCTCCCAGGTAAAGAACCGGTAGGGAAGTTCTGAGGCACAGCTGCCTTCAAGTAGACCAAACTTCCATATTTAACATAGCAAAGTTGTCAGCTGGCCTGCCTGCAGCTCTACAATATATATATATATATATATATATATATATATATATATATATATATATATATATATATATATATATATATGTGGTCACTTTATTTTCATTGTTTCTTGGTGGAACTACCATTTTTGTCCACACTGCAAAAATGATCTAGAAAAAAGTCAATATTTCTTTAATTAAGTGTATTTGCCTTTAATTTGAGTAAGTAAATAAGACGATCTAAAAATGGAATTACTCTTTTTACTCTTAAAATATGATTATTAGATAATAAGAACTTAAATGAAGACAATGTATTTTTTTCTTTTTTTATATGTAAATTGTATCGTTCCATTGGCAAAGTGTCTCACTTTCCTCCTCGATTCAAGAAAAAATCACTTATTTTAAGAAACAATTACTTATCTAGATGTCAATTTTTTCCAGTGCAGGCCTGTTTTAATTGAGGGGTAACAACAATTTTGTCCAAGTGTGTAGGTGTAGTAATGTCACATGTATTTCTGAAGAATACAGTAGAAGCATCAGCATTAAGTATCAGGTCTGCTGGAGGCTTATATGGGGGAACTTTGTTGATCACTTATGTAAAATCTCAGTAAAAACACAAAGGTTTTCTGTTTTCAATGTTAAAAAAAATAATAAAATAAATGGTTTTATGCATCAGAGGAGAAACCTTCTAGAGAAACCTGGCATTATTGCTCTGAAACAGCTGCTGATTGAACCAGAAGGAGGGAGCATTTACTCCCTGAGCATCTTGCCTAGCAGCTGCCATCTACCATTGTGTTATTGCCTGGTGATGCTGCTCGAAAAAGGGCAAGAAAAGGCAGCGATGAGGGGAAGATTTTAGTGGGCTGCTGCCATGGTGATAGCAGTCTGAGAAGATTTTGATACCAATTTTTTTTTTTTTAATGGCAGTTATTTCAGAAACTTAATTTCTCTCCTTCTCTTGAGCACTGAAAAAAAAATTAAATCTAGATAAGTAATTTTTTCTTAAAATAGGTGTCTTTGTTCTTGGATTGAGGAGGTAAAAGATGCATTTTGTCAATAGGACAAGATAATTTACATTTAAAATAAGAAAACACAATTACATTGTCTTATTTCAAGTGCATGTTATCCAATTATCTTATTTTAAGAGTAAAAATACTCATTCAATTCTTCTTTACCTACTCAAATTAAGGGTAAACACACTTCATTTAAGACATTTTTTAGTTATTTGTAGATCGTTTTTCAAGTCTTTCCGATAATTTTTTACCAACACAGCTAAAAATGTTGCTAACAGATACATATCCACTGAAATAAAGAAGCTTATGATTCTCTCCTACGCTGCCATCTTCTGTTCTTCAGAACATTTCCTGTTCATAGACAACCAATATAGAAAGAACCCATCTATTTCCAGAATGAGGTGTTTTCTCCCTGTCTCCTCTTGTCTGGGTGACTGAACACCGTGCAGAGTGTGACAGGGAGCAGAGAGCATTAATGCAGTCCTGAGGGCTCCACCACCCCCTGACGTTGCTGCTGCTGCTTCCCTGAATACGCTTCATTAGTGTTTTCTCCATAATAGGAGAGCTGCATAAAAAAAAAAAGGGACGGGCCCTGCTCTTTTGATTTAGGGGCATCATTGAATGGACTTTGTCTCTGTCGCAATCCTCTAAAAGGAAGAAAAAAAAGCAATAAAACCACACATCCTCCACTGCACGTCTTCTCAAATAGAGAAAGAAGATGGAGTTTACAGGCAGCTGAGCCCAACTGCCCCCCCTCCACCCCCACCTCCCCGTTTCTGGAGCCATATCTGTCAAAGATGAAAAGGTTACAGATCCCATCGTGCTTCTGAGTCCCCTTGACCGTATGGAGGTGAAACAGAAGACGACCTTTAGTGTTCACACTGCTTAGATGTTTCATGTTCAGGATGGAGGAAAAAAACTGTATCTTGCAGCTCAAAGCAGGTTTGTGCCGCTGATCCAGTGGTTTAAACCCAGAGGGGCGGGAAAAGGTTGGATTGTCTGACCGTGTCTGAAAGAAAACTCTTTGGTTTTATTTTTCATTCTCTGTCCCCGCCTCCTCAGGTCCTCCAGTTTACTGTGGTGATTCATAGAAGATAAGGCAGAAAGAAGTGAAACTAGACTAAAAACTTTTTAGTGTTTTTGTTTTCATTTTTTTTTCTTTTTATTTACAATGGAAAAAATCTAAATCTAAATAAGGCATTTATTCTTAAAATAAATGCATTTGTTCTTGGATTGAGGAGGTAAAAAGAGACATTTTGCAAATTGAACAAGACAACTTTCACTTAAAATAAGAAAACACAATTCCATTGTCTTATTTCAAGTGCATATTATCTAATTATCTATTTTGAGATCTCCTTGACGTTATTTTTCCTGTTTGATACGACTGCAATTACTGATCTTAGCCTGGCTGGTTTCAATGGACAATAAATTGCTTGTTGCTCGTTGATTAGCATGACGTTTAAACCGTTACCCCTGATGCCTCCCGGGCGCCACTCAGTGGCAGCCAACTGCTCCCCAGGGGGATGGGTTAACATGCAGAGGTGAATTTCTGCAATTTCACAATTGTGAGATCACTAAAGTTCAACTAACTACACAGATTACACTAGGTGGTGCTAGAGCACCTACCCTTTTCCCCCCTAAACCACAAAGTGCCCTCCTGATATTGTTTTTTATGTTTTTTAATTCTTTGGCCCAAAATGCCATTTATGAATATAAAAGCCGGTCAAACCAAAAGTCTAGATTTTTTTCATTTTGCACCACGAGACGTGTAGCTCCACTTTAATGGAACCTTTCCTTGGTGAAGGTCCAGCTTACCGTCCAGGTACAGTAGCTAAACGAGCGTATTTACCTCCTTCACCAAGTGGTTAGTTCATAGCATAATGTCTATAATGGCTTCTATCAGGCGCCAATAAACAGTTTAAAATGCTGCATAAAACGCTGCATATCAGGCAGCAAATTAACTAGTGGGCAAATTCAATGTTTTGTTGACAGCAGTAAAACATAATCCAAAAGGTCATCAATTTTAATTCAGACTTATCGTGCAGACCTGTTGGGTGCGTAGTACGGTTAACTGATAGCAGGCTGGATGGTGGCAGAGTTTGTAACTCTGTTGCCTCACAGTATGGAGGCCATTGGTCTGTTCCCAGCCTGAGGCCCTTCTGCTTTCAAAATGTTTAAGTGTTAGTCAGAGTGGTGGAAAGGCGATTTAGAGGAGTTTAAATGTTCAGATTGAATGGCACTACGGATGTAATTTTTGGGGGGCGACACAGGAGACATGTTTCCTGCACTTTTCCAAAAGTCTGTTTTGGTCCCCTGCTCCCTTTACTCTCCAAAAACAATGTTACACTACAGTACACAAATATTCGTTGAGCACTAGGACCCAGCAGAAAACTGCAGCTCAAGCTGAAGCCCAGTTCCCTGAGTTTAGACCGCCCACAAGCTCCTAATTGGACCTCCTCTTGTGTGATTGGCTGCCAGTTCTGCGAAGCTCATTTATGCACCACTGGATCTGGTCTGTGATTGGACGTTCACAGTGCTGCTGAAGTCCTACGTTTCCATGTACTTATGGTCTTGGAGAAGATCGTGGCTCAGCAAATAGACTGTGGGGGAATCTGCTACTTTAAATTGGGAATTTGTTCTTCACTTTGGTCATGAAATCAAGAAGAGTTTTGATATCAGATGACTTAATTTACACAAATCTTTGAATTGGTGCCGTTTGCCTGCATGTGTCTCTGAAACATGTCACAGACTCTGCATCAAACTGATAACAGCAAACCAAAACAATGCACATTTGCACCATATATATTTAATGCTCTGAACGTCCATATCAGTGGGTTTCTGTCCACCATGTTTTTTCTCTCAAACTCTTTACATTTGATCACTGCTGCACTTTAAGAAAAGGAAATGTCATGAAAGCCGTGCAAGATGAAATTTCTATTTGTATAGGAAATGACAATAAAAGCTGCAAAAGTCTAAGTGTCTGTGTTTGGTTATTCGACACTTGGCCGTGATGTCTAAAAAAGAAAGACAGACATAAGAGACTTATTTAACAGTCAAAGTGAGTTACATTCAAAGAACTGTGTAACAGCACCTTCACTGGCTCCATGAAGCAGCAGATCCACTAAACGATCTTCCTCCGCTTTATATAGCTTTCAATAACCTTGTAAAGTCTTATTTGTTTTGTTAAAAGTGCTGAAAAATAATATTATTGTTATATATAATTATTATTATCATCACAAAAAACAAAATACCATGTGTAAATGTGGTTTTATAAATCCAAGCTCATAATAAATGTAAATATATATATATATTTTGTCCACATGGAATGTTGCACCCAAATTGTCCAGTTGTTCATGTCATGCATCCATATATTTTGTCAGGAGAGGAATAGCAGAGATGCAAGAAAAAGTGATGGAAACAAACACAGCAGAACTACTAGAAAACATGTTGAACTTGTATATAAGAGTAATATTAAAAAAATAAAATAAAATACTTGCTTAAATTCCCTCTTTCATTCATTTTAAATATTTTTTTATGTAAATACAAACCTCATTGTTAGCATTCCCTTCATAAAGCTACAGGGAACCAGCTCTCTCTGCTGGCAGAAACTCGCCACTTTTCATGTTCAGTTTCCAGAAAAAACTCATTGAATTTAAAATGGCTATTTTAATAAGTCTGTTTTTACTCAGTCCTACACTTTTATTTATGTGTTCAATCTTCCATTTTGGACCTTTTTTTCCCCATGTCATGGTCCTCCTGTTCTTCCGTCCTCTGACTGGTCTAACTGGTGCTGAGCTCCACCCGAGTGGCCTAGCCATAGTTAAACCCTGCAGATTTTGTCATTTGAAGACTCGTCAGCTTTGGACCTAAAGGGGGGCTGAAATGCTGAGCAGCAAGCAGCTTCCTGCTTTGGTTCCAGAACCATTTTGATCTTCCAGAACTTCTCCAATGTTCCAGGAGGAATATGTCAATGATTCGATGCAATCAACTGGTTTTTCTTGATAGAAACTTTAAACCAATATGATTGTACTTTCTCTGTAAAATGCCTACAGATTACATCTGTAGTGAATTGGTATTATATAAATAAAATGAATTAAACTGACTTAAAAAAGATTAAGCAACTGCGTCAGCTTTTATTTCTAGGGAAATCTGGATTTACATTGCGTGGAACCATTTCCCTGTAAGCTGGCTCAGTATCCTCAGGCGTTGTTGGTTCTCCCTTTACTTTTAGTGGGAATGTTCTGGGTACAGTATGTCCTCCAGAACCAAAACAGCTCTGTCTCCTTTTTAAACTGCAACAACTTTACTTTCCCCACATTGTTGTTTAGTAAATGAAACCAAGATGGGAGCAGAATGTATGCTTTTGGGTCGACCTTCCTGAACAGAACTGTTGTAAAAAGCTTTTAACTCTCCATGGCTCCTATTTTGATTTGAATCATCCTGATAAAGATTCTCAGTCATCCATGTCATAGTCATTCCAAAAAAAAAAAAAATAGAATAAAAAAGCAATCCACTGAACTTTGTTTCCAAGGTTGAAGAAGTTTCTCTTTCCATCCAGGAAGCTTTTTTAATTCAAAATGTCAGAAATAGCGTTGAGTTCCAGGTTTTATACAATACCCCAACAAAGCCTTGTTTTTGTTTTTGAAAACATGTCCATTCCCCCTACCCATTGCACTGATGATTTTCTTTTAAAATAAGATCGAATCTGTAATAATAATAATAATTGGAACCCCTCTAAATATGATTGGTTCATTCCAGAAAGTTGGGCAGCATCTGTAACAGTAACTATAGAACCTGAACTTGGCTTGGACAGCTTTGATCCAATTGAGCTTTTAGACTTTGCAAAAATATTTCCATCCAAGCCTTAAACTTGCTTGTTAGATGCAGTTCCAACCAAGTTATTTAGGAAGGGTTCTGTCTGATTTCCACCTCTATTTTAGATGTGATTATTATATCCCTGTTGGAGGCATATGCACCTTTTAAGGTAGCTGTAATTAATCTTCAAATAAAAGATGCACCCACTGAATTTGGACAAACCAAGGCAGAGGCATATCGCAGATAAGTGCCCCCCTCCTCATACATATGCCCCACTCCTCTTTCCTTCATCCTCTCACTACCCCCCTCCAGGTACTGACCTGAAGTGAGTGTTTAAAAGGCACAAAAGATGGACTAACATAAAACGAAGCTGTCAGGAGTTCAAAAGAGGAACGAAACAGAGAGATGGTAAAAGATGTTGCCACGGTGACGGGTATCCTCTCCAAGTGGCTTAAAGATAGTAGGTCTATGAAGTAGGCCTATAGTAGCTTGAGCTTCTATGAGGAGACATAGTTAATATCATCCATCGATCCATTTTTAAGACATGCTTATCCCTACTTGGGGTGCTGCTGTCTATAGGCGAGAGGCCGGGTCCACCCTGGACAGGTCGCCAGTCCATCACAGGGCAACACAGAGACACACAGGACAATCAACCATTCATGCACACTCACACCTAAAGACAATTTTAGAGAAGCCATTTAATCTAACAGTCATATTTTGTGGAATCGAACCCTAGAACCTCCATGCAGCACTGAGTCACTGTGCAGCCCTGGTACATATTAAAGTTAGCTTAAACTACTACAGGTGAAACTTGCTATGGTCTTGCAACTGTGTATTTACAATATAATAGATAATGTGAAAAAAATATGTCTTTTTTCTGTTTGTTTTTATAGGCAATTATCAAATTAAATAAATAGATCTAATTTAAGACGGATCCTTTCCATATTTCTTCAGATTGATTTTCTGACACAGAAATAGCATCATTATACAATTATTTCATGGCAGATTTTTATTGTATTTCTTAAGTTTATTTTAGGTCCAATAAGGCCTGTATATTACCTTCTGAGAAGTCTATAGAGGGAGATTATTTTGAGTTAATTTCATTTTATAATGATACTGAGGAGGCTTTAATTATATATATTTTTTTAAACTAAAAGAAATCTTTTAGTAAACTTTGAGTATCGTATGTCAAGGCAAAGATAAGTGTCCCCTTTACTAGAAATCAAAATGTGCCCAGGGCACCAAATTGGCTGGGACCGCCTCTGAGGTCATTTATTATCAAGCAGTTTAATAACCGTCTGTGGTCTATCTGCTGCCGGGTTTCATGTGCCGAAACTTATTAGCTATTAGCTCAGACTAAGATTTATTTTCAGAGCAGCGACATTTATACTTTGCAACAGCAGAAGGAGCAAAAACTTACATCGATAACAAAGTAATCACTGCAACCTGTTACAGTTAGAAAAAGAAATAAAGGCCAAAAACAATACACAAATGACCTCTACACTCAAACAGTGATAAAAGTACTAGAAGAAGAGGTCAGGGACTCTAACATATGTTCGAATTTCAAGTAATGTGGGATTTTTTTTTCTTATCTGTTAGTTGGCGGAGGGAGGCTGTGGTGCTTGGAGGGTAGGGGGACTTTTCCGGGGGCACCGAATGGGCTGGGACCGCCTCTGCAGCCATATAATATCCACCAGTTTAATAACCTGCTGGCCTCTGGTGGTCTGTCTGCTGCAGGGTTTCCTGTGCCAAAACTTTATTAGCGACTGGCTCAGATGGAGATTTATTTTTAGAGCAGTGGTTTTATACTTTACAACAGCAGAGGGAGCAAAAACTTACATAGATAAGAAAGCAATCACTGCCACCTGTTCTAAAAACAAAAAAAGCCCAAAACAATATAAAAAAAACCCTCTAAACTCAAACAATGATAAAAAAAATATGTATCAATATATGTATATCATGTTCTGCCTCTGCTTAGCTAACACATGGAGAATAATGACTGGGATGCAGTCAACGGAACCTGTTGCCAGGGAAACAGAAACGTTTTGCTCCTGCCATCTGATTGACATAAAAATCAGCCCAGTCTCAGCTGCTGGCCAAAAAAAATACTAACCAGAGAAACCAGACCAGGGACAAATGCATGTTTCTAGTTAACGGAGGGGAAGACATGTCTGCAAACAAAAGCATCCATTCACTACAAAAATGAATTTCCTAACCAAATGAACCTGACTTGAATTAAGAATATTATTCTTAGAAGTTCAGATATTAGATGTTTTCATTTATTAAGACCATTTCTTATTAAGATAATTTTACTTAGTTTAAGTTATTCTATCTAGAGCACTCTTTCATAGATATTATAACTTATCTTAAGTAGATCTGATACAAAATCAAGTTCTATCATGCATGCAGAAACCAAAACCAATGATTAGTAAGACATTTTTTCTTGTTTTAAGTTTTTTGTCTCAAGGTGTGATCTTTCAGCATAACAGCACTGCAGATATGGACACAATTGGATAAAAGGATGGTGGAGAAGATCAATCAGAGCTGTGATCCATGTCATGCAGGCCTTTCTTTTAAAGATGAGCTGAGACTGATCCAGGTTTATTCCAGCTCAGCTGGAACAATGCAAAAACACAGATCTAAAAATGAGTGAAAATGTATTAAATTAACTGTATTTGGCTTTAATTTGAGCAGCTAATTAAGATGGTCTCCATGAATTTTTATTTCTGCCCTTGCAAGAAAATATTAAATAAAATCTGAAATAAAATATTTACATGTTTTGCACTTGAAATAAGACAAGGGAGTTGTTATTTTTTTATTTAAAGCATAAGTAATCTCATTCCATTGGTACTTAATCTTTCTTACCTGCTCAAATTAAGGGAAATACACTTATTTCAAGAAAACTTTTTCTTTAGTTTCACTTTTTATAGTGAAAACACTCACACAATTTTCTCAGTAGACTTTATTTTAATTATTTTAGTACAGGTTTATATATATTCACTGCACTGGATTTGATTTACGATGCACACAGTATTTAAATACGGTAGCATTATTTGGTATACTAGGATATTTATCATAGAATTTAAAGTAACAGACACAACAGAAACAAGTGCTACAAATAAACTGCCAACATTCATAATTCAATCTAAAGTCTAACCACTATGATCTAATGTAGAATCATCTGGACAAGGAGTTATTTGCTTTTTATAATTTTATTTTAAAAAAAAAATATGTTCACTGATTCATTTTGGTGCTATTATTATTTACTTTTGTAGGCAACTTGTGATATGAACCTTGGCCTATAGAGAAAACTACAGGTCTGCTCTTTCCAGAACACTATTATAATATTATCATTAATATGTAGGTAAAGTGTAAAGCCTTGAAGCACACAGCATAATACAAAAAAACAAAAAATAACAAGCCATATTCTACATAATTCTCACTGTAAAAAAGTGTCTATGTAAATTTTAGATATATACCAACAGTCCTTTTGATGATAAGGAAAGTACAGACTTATAGGAGTAGCCATTCGAAATTTCCCAACTTTCTTTGGTTGGCACTTGGTTGGCACTTGGCTGGTCCTTGGGTGGTCTCCTACAATTCCTTATTTGGACATCATTATTTATTCTAAAATATTCTTTCCGTCATGATTTGGATGATCTGGATGATCTATCATACAGGCAAATAAATATAGTGGAAAGCTTCAATTTAAAATTGGACTGTGGTGAAAAGAAAAATCTATGTCATATTAATTCCCTTTTTTTATATTGCTTATTAATGCTCAGTTTCATTTATTCAAGCCTCAGAGCTGCAAGGCCATAACATGTCTGGAGGAAAGATGTTTTGTTTATTATATTAGGGAGTGTTTGGGATAAAAAATTAGTATTCCCATAACAAGCCAAAATCTTTCTCAAATTTTATTCATAATATGTTACTGTTTTACAAAAGTGTCTCTAATTACGTTTGACCCTGACTACTTTCACAGTTTTTCCATTATTGTAAGTAAGGCAGACAAACTCTGTCTAGACCTGAGCAGGTCTAAACATCATGCTGTTAGGACTTTTCTTTTGTTCTCTTTTACTGCAAAGTAAAATAAAATTCAGACTGAGTGAAATTCATCAATCTGCCTTTATTTAACTGGACTGTACAATTGAATACCTTTTAACAACAACAGGAAACCTGCATGCAAAATGTCATGATTCCCTTTACCACCTCTTTGTTCCCTGCATTTTAAATTGTTATTATTATAACTTGTATATTTATATTGTTTTTGTGCACTGCAAAAAAAGATAATTCTAAGTAAGTCGTTAGTTCTTTAAAAAAAATTAAATTTTTTCTTGATTTGAGCTGATAAGTGAGACACTTTGCCAATTTAATAAGACAAGTTGAATTTAGAAACAGAAAAAAATGACTGCAGTCTAAAATTTAAATGCATACTATCTATCATCTTAATCTAAGGGTAAAGTACTAATTTCATTGGCCAGTCGTCTTATTTACCTACTCAAATTAAGAGTAAATATACTTATTTCAAGAAATTTTCATTAATTTTTAGATCATTTTTTCAGTGTGATGTCCCGTGTTACAATTTGTTAGACTGTTGTTTTTTTTTTTTATATCTCTGGTTTGCTCCTTTTTTGGAGTGGAATCATTACAAAATCTGCATAAACAGCATTCATTATAAAAAGGAAAAAAAACTGTTTTTTGTCAAGATCGAAAGAATTTTAGGGGCCACCATTATTTCACATTATGCTAAACATTTATCCATGCTTAATTTATTCTTTAAAACCTATTTGACGGTTTGAATGTCTAACTGCGAAAAAAAAAGCAAACCAATGAGAAATCTGTTGGCAATCACACTTTTTATATTCCATTTGTTGTTGCATCCTCCCACACTGCAGCTTGTGTCCAGCTCTTATTGCACTTCCTAGATGAGGTTAGAACAAACTGACTTTTTTCCAAACAAAATGATTTATTGAACTCCTTGGCGAAGAGTGCAGAAGAATTCAGCAGTATACAAAACTAGTGAGAGCAGATCTCTCCTCTTCATTCCTGTGTCCTCTCACGCTAGGCTCAGTGTACATAGCTCAGACCTGTTCCAGATGGGTTGTTTTTTAATTATCCAGTTGACCAAATGAGGAGCAAACTGGTGGAAATGAAGGTAAGAACCTCTAATATTACTCTTTATTGGTGTCTAAA
Organism: Cyprinodon variegatus; assembly: GCF_000732505.1. Taxonomy (NCBI): domain Eukaryota; kingdom Metazoa; phylum Chordata; class Actinopteri; order Cyprinodontiformes; family Cyprinodontidae; genus Cyprinodon; species Cyprinodon variegatus. The sequence goes on from NW_015150586.1 coordinate 171,598, forward strand.
TATCAAAAGTACACCTATTGGACACCAAACTGATCAAATCTTTGCTTAGTTTAATCCACTGAAAGCATACGACTTTAAAAGACTGCTGGCTGGCTGGCTGGCTGGCTGGCTGGCTGGCTGGCTGGCTGGCTGGCTGGCTGGCTGGCCGGCTGGATGG
>NW_015150586.1:171839-190712 GCF_000732505.1 Cyprinodon variegatus
GATAGATAGATAGATAGATAGATAGATAGATAGATAGATAGATAGATAGATAGATAGATAGATAGATAGATAGATAGATAGATAGCAAAGTGAAAAAAACATGTATTATTGTCTTTAAATACACATACCTGTAAATAAATTTCCTTATAATTTGGTGAAGTTGCCTTTGAAACTGAGTGTAATAAATCAAACCTACCAAACTCACTAACTTTCACTTCACTCTCTATAAAAATGATGAGTTAAAAGGCATAAAATAACTCCTCATATTATTTAGCAGCAAGATAAAAAAAAATAAAATAAATTTATCTGAATGTTATTTAGTAGGAACAAAAACCATTCAAACCTTTTAACAGCTCATCAGACATACTGAGAACTTTCAATCCTTTCATTCATGTTATGCAATTAAATGCTGTTCTGGCCTATTATTCAAATAAATTTCGGTTGCAACGCGTTGATATGTGAACCCAATCCCAACTGGCTGTTTCTGAAGAAAACAGGTGAAAGTGTGATTTTATCTCAACTCATGGTCAAAGAGTTAACTCTGCAAGGAATTAATTCACAACAACCTCCATTGAATGTATTAACAAAAATAACTCAACCAAAATAATGAAACTCAACTAGAATAATAGCATACCATGTACACAGAGGAAAAGGGCATCTCAAAATGTCTGGAAAACATCAATAAAATCAAGCAATAGTACCATCATCCAGCAAGGATCTACTGTTGGAGAACCAGTTTATCTTGAAGAGTTTCGAATGAGGTCAAATTAACTTTTAAACTAATTTAGAGCAATAAAACGCATCGTATGATGCGATCTATTGCTGATGCAGATTTAATGGTTTCTTACAGGTATTTTTGCCTCTCGCTTTCTTCCTTCTCCTCATGACTAAATTTCCTCTCTGCTCAAGTCAGAAATTAGCAGGAAAACCTGTTGCTCTGCCTGTGGAATTTTTTTTTTGGGAAAACCCAGTGACTATTCCAGCCAGTAAAACAAAAGTGATGATCTTCATGAAGAATGCACTCCCAAACCTACTTTCCCTGCTTGTAAGCCCTGTTCCCCTTCTCTTAGATTAGAACGGTATTATTGCCTTGCAGCTGTTTCAGCTGATAAAAGTCTTAGATAGATTGGGCATGTTTCCTTCGACTGAGACAAATTATGTATTTAAAAAAAAAAAATTAGGTGAAACAGGTAAAAATACAAACAAGAGCATCTTTTTCCATGGTCATTTAAAGAGAGCTATAGTAGGAATAAAGGGAAACAAACACCTTATCTAAAGCTGTCATTCTGTTGGTTTCACTGGTTGCTAGGCAACGATGCTAATCCATTCAGGCAGAGATGAAACAGAGGCCCTTTCTCAATATACATAGGCTGTGTCCGATCATCCGCCCTAAACCCTAAATGCCTCAACCACTATTTACAGTAGTGCCCCGTGTAATGATTAGCAATAATTGTGCGTTCTCATGCACTCGTGTGACATCATCAGCCTCAGCCCCAACACTGTTCCAACTGTTAAGAACACAAAACAGAGATGCTGTCCTCATGGAGCTCAGAGCGTTAAGTTAAAGGTTCACTGTTTTGCTGCTATTGTTTGAGGTGAGAACATTATACTTTTAAGCCTCAACATTTGATCCATTTACTGATTTAGTGCGTAATAAAAAAACAAAAAGCTCTGATGTTGACATGACCCTGGCAACCAGCCTCTTGCTAACCGCTAACCCCATCTTTAGATCCACAGGCATAGAGTTTCACGGTTCTGGTTCTGTTTAAGTTTTCTTTTGAGTTTTCAGTTTCACTTTGATTCGTGTTTTTTCGTTGTTTTCTAGTTTGATTGGTTTAATTGCTATTTTGTGGTGTTTTCTGGATGTATTTGAGTTCTTAAGTATTTCTTGATTGCCCTTTGTTTCCCTCTGGTGTTGGTCTCCTTTTCCCTAGCTCCCTTCTAGAATCCTCTGTTCACACCTGCTCCCAATCAGCTTATTAGTCCTGTCTTTGTTCAGTCTCCCGTATATACTCTCCCTGTGCAGTTCCTCGTCTTTTCCTGGCTCCTCATGTATGTTTTCCCTGATGTCTCCAAGGTTCTGTTTTTGTTTTCTGTATTTGTTATGTTGGATTTTTGGATTCCTGCCTCAGTTGACTGTGAGTACTTAATTAAATCTACAAAATCACCTCTGCAATTAGGTCCTTAAAACCTCAAGCCAAACATTATATAGAGAGTGTGTGTGGAGTTTGCAATGCCTTCATAGCAAGAATGGCAGGGGAGCATTACATCTCCTTGTGGAAGTATTTTGTTGAGTGTGGAAGTGAATCTTTCTCCACCAATGTTCAGAACTAATGTCATGACTTATGGCACAACATGAAAAAATTATGTTTTTCTGTTTTCCTTAAGGACAATAATGAAATGACACCGAGGCCAACTATTTCTGCCACTGGTTACAAAGCTGAATGAGGATCAATCTTTTTCCTCATCATGAACATGAGGAGAATGGTAAGGGATCTAAATATATCTCCATTTTTAGTGCTAGAGAAGTGCAGTTTAAAGTGACATACAACAGTAGCCATTCAAAACTTCCCCACTTTCCTTGGCTTGTCCTCTTCAACTCCTTTTTAAACATAAATCTTTGTACAAAAATATTCTTTCTGTCATGATTTGTAGACATTAAGATCTAAAGAGAAGCATTATCTCCTGGTCAGACCCTGTAATTCAGTGAAAGGATGGAGCCAGGGTAAATAAATATGCAAGCCCAGGAGAAGGCCAGTGGCTGGAAGTTGGAGGGGATTTTGCTGCCATTCGGACGGCGTTTGACTAGGAAGGGCGATTTTGAATGGCTGCTACTTATTGTGGTCATCAACAAATGCTCACTATGCCAGCTGATTTTTTTTTTTTTTTATCTTTCCCTATCTATTGTCGCAAATGTGAACATTTGGAGTTTTAGTATATCTACTGTGACCCTGAATGGAACTTTAATATTTGGTCACATATGGATTTTTATCAACATTGTAAAGGGTGTATTTAAATAAAAAATGATCTGTACTTTTAAAGTCCTTTTCCAAGTCCAAGTCCACTACATTCATTCATTCTTAGAACCTTCTATCTAAACCCTGTAGAAAAACCTGAGCTGAACAGAACAGAGAGGGGTCCAAAGTTGGCCTTAAAAGGCAGCTGTCCTGTTTCTCTAAATCAAAATAATAAGTCAGCAGGCCTTTGGACATCTAAGTTAGGTAATGATGCATTTCATATGATCTAAACCAGAGAAGTCAAACTGGTTCCAGAAAGGGCCGTGTGGCTGCAGGTTTTCTTTCCAACCAAGCAATAGCACAACAGACTCCAGTCATCTCATCAAGTCATCATATTCAGATTGAAATTACTTAATTAGATAAATGGAGTCTGTTGTGCTATTGCTTGGTTGGAAAGAAAACCTGCAGCCACACGGCCCTTTCTGGAACCAGTTTGACACCCCTGATCTAAACGCTGGAGTATGATCTGGAAAGAGTGTGAAAACAGAAATAGTCAGTGAAATATTTATATTTACCTGCAGTGCAAAATCATGCAAATCTGCGAAAATATTGACAACATGGATTTAAATTACTGTATCAATAGTTACTCTGTTAATCCACAGAGTAAATATACTCTCATTGGGGGTTGTATTTTTGTACAAAATCTTTCAGTTGCGATGCTTCAATAAAAAGTAAATTCACTTTCATAGAGGCTGCACGCTGGCGCAGCTGTTAGTAAAACTGCTATGCAAAAAGAAAGTCATGGACTTAAATGGAATTTGGTCTTTATTCTCAAAGTTTGCATGATCTCAATATTTATGTGAAGGTTCTCTCTGGAAATTCCAGCTTCCTCCCTCTGCCAAAAAAACAGGCATGTTAGAGTAATGAGTCTCTCTCTGTACTGTTGTTAGAATGTGTGTGTAAGAGGCCAAATTTGTTGTATGTCTCTGTTGGATAGGATACCTGTTCTGGGTGAACTTGCCTCTCCCCAATGTCTGTCTAAAAAAAAACAAGGTATTGTTATGAGAGGCTTAAGATAACCTGATATAAGTTTAGACACAAACTTGCAAGTAAAGGTGCATAGCTTTGTGGTTTCACAGTATTCAAATATTTACACCAGTAGCTCCCTCTAGTTGCATACAAAGTTTTTGAGTGATTGCCACATATTTTGTGTGTGTGTGTATTTGACTCTAGTCTTTCCTCAATTTGTTATTTAAAAAAGGCCCTTTGTGTATATCTAAAATAACAATGGATATACAATACTGTGCATATGCACAGGGGTAAACAAGGAAGCAATGTGGCTAAGCTAGTTAGCAACCGCCAACAGAGTTCTGGAAGTTCGATTCAGTTTATTTCTATAGTGCCAATTCACATCATGTCATCTGAAGGCACTTTCCAGTTCACCAGATCATCCAGTCAGATTGAGTTTTCTATCTCAGGAAAACCAGTTGATTGCATGGACTCACTGACTCTTCAGCAATCCCTCACACTAAGTATGCTTGTAGCAACAGTGGAGAGGAAAAACTACCTTTTAACAGGAAGAAACCTCAAGCTTAACCAGGCTCAGTGTGAGCGGCCATCTGCTGAGGCCAACTGGGGTTCAAGGAGACAGAAGCAAATGATACAAAAGTCAATTGTAAAAGGCGGCCCCGTCCAGGAAACACACAGCCAGGCAGACGAGCTCCGAGCCAGCTCCCATGTCAGAGGATGAAGAGAGCACATCCTGTTAGTCAGAGTCAGAGAAACAGGACTATACTGAAAAAAGGCCGACCTCCAACATCTAGAAACAAAGGTGTTGATGGCAGCAGCACAGTTGACTTGAGGAACGGACTACCTAAATTCTGAATTCTGAATGATTTGCCTTATTCATTAGGGCCCCCTTATTATAGTCTGGTTGGGAGCTGTGTATTTATTCTGTGTGTGTGTGTGCGTGTGTGTGTGTGTGTGTGTGTGTTGGGGGGGGGCAAGCATTATGGCACTTAATAATCTTTGCTGCACTTTAAGTGGGATGGAGGGGGGGTCAAGCACTGGTGTCACTTTTACCTCTTGTGCACTTTACTTGGAACTTGCTGCTACTAAGTATTGAACCCCAAACACAATTTCGTTGCCTTTTTTTGGACAATGACAATAAATTCTTGAAACTTGATATTTCTCCCCAGGATGGAGTCACAGCCAAACAGGAACAGACAAGATAAAGCTACTATGAGAAAAAGCAGAGAGAGCAGAATGTTATAGATTGAACTAACAGATTTTGCAGAGTGGAGCATAGAGATAGAATGATGAAAAAGGGGTCCCTATGTCCTCCAGCAGTCTAAGCCTATGGCAGCATAACTATAGAGATAGCTCAGGATGACCTGAGCCACTCTAACTATAAGCTTTATCAAAAACGCTTGTAATCTGTGAGGCTGACACCCTGTCTACTTTTAAGGGTAGGATTAAAACTTTCTTTTTGATAAAGCTTATCAAAAAAAATAAAAAATAAGGAAGAATATCATAAGATTCAATGTGGAAAGAAAATAGCAGATTGGAAGAGGGATAACTCTGGAATAGTACTCCAAAATTAACAGCCAGAGAAATTAAGAGTGAATTGTAGAATTTATATCCATACAGTCTAAGTGAAATATATTATGTGCAAATGTAAGTGGGGTACAAATTATGACCTGAAACGTCACACCAATGCTATTTTCCATTTTATTTTGTTTCCCAGCTTTTGGAGCAGATCCTGCCTGCAACCCAAGCCTCAGCGAGCTCTGAAAACACTTCGTATGGTCGGTCAGATTTGCCAGACACCCCAGAATGGCAGATGATCTACACCATCGCACCTCCTTACATCCTCATCCTGTCGATCTTAGGGCTCCTCTTCAACAGCTTCGTCCTAGCAGTGTTTGTAGCCCAAAGGGACCACCTGACGGTGGCAGAAATCTACCTGAGTAACTTGGCTCTGGCAGACTTCCTCCTATTGTGTGGCCTCCCTTTCTGGGCGATGAATATCCTGAACAAGTTTGAATGGTCATACGGAGATGCTATGTGCAAACTGATCAACTCCATTATAGTCATCAATTACTACACCAGCATCTACACCCTGGTCATGATTAGCATCGATCGCTACCTAGCCCTTGTGAAAACCATGAAGGCGAGGTGGTTAAGACGGAAGCGGTATGCTAAGATGATGTGCTTTATCCTGTGGCTGTTGGGGCTGTTTCTCAGTCTGCCAACCATGATTCACAGGAAGATAAAATTCATTGACAAGCAAAATACAACTGCCTGTATACTAGATTACGCCAATGACAGTCCTTGGAAATTTTCCCATCAGAATCTGATGAACGTGGTGGGCTTTGTGCTTCCGATTCTCGTCATTGTTTTCAGCAGCTGGAACATAATCAAGGCTTTGTCTCAGAGGATGGAAAATGCAGCTTTCCATGACTTCAAAGACACAAAGGCTATGGTGCTCATCTTTGCTGTAATGCTGTTATTTCTACTGTGTTGGTTTCCCTTCCAGGTTTTGACCCTCCTAGACACCCTCTGTGATCTGAACGTTTTGGATGAAACGCTCTGGTCTAACACTCTCGACATTGGATCACAGGTTTCTATATATCTGGGTTTTCTCAACAGCATGCTAAATCCCCTTCTCTATGTCTTCTCTGGGCATTATTTTAAAAGGAAGGTTAATGCCATTTATAGAAGGGTTAGACATCAGCGCAGAGGATCAGACATGACTACATACCAGCGATCAGTGGTGTCAACATATGTCAACAGAACAGAACAAATAAGACATGTGGTCCTTTTAAATCCTAAAGATCACATAGGACTCTAACACATTAATTGCATCATTGCTAATTAGGCAGCACTGCAATATACCTTTTGCTCTAATCTTTCGAGAAGCAATGATATAGGACCTCTTGCCAGTAGACAGATGGAGATAGGCACAAGCACGCCTTGCGATCCCAGATGGGATAAAGCCTGATGGAAAATGGATGGATGAATATAAGACCAAGTTTTACGTTTCCACAGTCTATGACGGCCTGCATCTTGGACTGTAGACATGCTTTGTGTTTCTAATTGTTTCCTTCGCTTAACATTTTTCTTTCCTACAAACAAAGTAGCTTTCTGACCATAATGAAGTCATTAGACTTCCCTGTAGCACACTCAGCTTGGAGGATTGTTGCTGCAAAAAGGGCAAGATTTTACTCTGCTTGTACTCAGAACCCGTAATGCTTGCATTCAAGACTTCCTCTTTCTCTCTGATACTCTCTTGCCTTCATCAGATTTTAGTCACTACTCTCATATTTTAAAGGTTTCTTAGAGATATTTTTGCCTCTTCTTTCTTCATTCTCCTCATGACTAAACTTCATCACTGCTTGAGTCAGAAATTAGCTGGCAAACCTGTTGCCCCGCCTGTGGAATTTTATTTTTTATTTTTTGGAAAACCCAGTGACTATTCCAGCCAATAAAATAAAAGTTAGGATCTTCATGAAGAATGCACTCCCAAACATACTTTCCCTGCTTGCAATCCCTGTTTCCTCTCTCTCAGATTTAAGCGGGATCATTGTCTTGCAGCTTTTTCAGCTGATAAAAGTCTTAGATAGGTTGGGCGTGTTTCCTTCCACTGAGATAAATTATGGTTTTACAAAAAATATTAGAATTAGAAGCTGAAAAAAAGGAAAAAAATACAAACAAGAGCATCTTTTTCCATGGTTATTTAAAGAGAGCTATAGCAGAAACAAAGGGAAACAAACACCTTATCTAAAGTTGTCAGTCTGTTGGTTTCACTGGTTGCTAGGCAACGCTGCTAATCCAATCAGGGAGAGAGGAAACAGAGGCCCTTTCTCAATATACATAGGCTGTGTCCGATCGTCTCCTTAAACCCTAAATGCCTCAACCACTATTTACAGTAGTGCCCCTTGTAATGATTATGCGTTCTCATGCACTTGTGTGACATCATCAGCCTCAGCCCCAACACTGTTCCAACTGTTAAGAACACAAAACAGAGATGCTGTCCTCATGGAGCTCAGAGTGTTAAGTTAAAGGTTCACTTTTCTGCTGCTATGTCCTACAAAAAGTACAGTTTCAGATCTTTTGAGGTGAGAACATTATACTTTTCAATCCAGTTTATTTCTATAGTACGGTGGCCTAGAAGTGTTGGTTTGCACTTCTAGGCCACCGTACTATAGCACCAATTCACAACACGTCATCTCAAGGCACTTTACAGTTCACCAGATCATCCAGTCAGATTGATTTAAAGTTTTCTATTTAAGGAAAACCAGCTGATTGCATCGACTCATTGATGCTTCAGCAATCCCTCACACTAAGCATGCTTGTAGCGACAGTGGAGAGGAAAAACTCCCTTAGAACAGGAAGAAACCTCCAGCAGAACCAGGCTCAGTGTGAGCGGCCATCTGCTGAGGCCCACTGGGGTTCAAGGAGACAGAAGCAGACATAGAAAAAGAAGCATAGATACAAAAACCAGCTCCACAGGCGGCCCCGTCCAGGAAACACACAGCCAGGCAGACGAGCTCCGAGCCAGCTCCCATGCCAGAGGATGAAGAGAGCGCATCCCGCCAGTCACATTGCTAGTTTTTTAGCCTTAACATTTGGTCCGTTTACTGATTTAGTGTGTGATAAATCAGTAAAAAGACCCTACTGCTTCACAAGTGGAACAGTAGGGAAACAGTACGGCTATCACCATAGTGTACCGCTTGTTTCATGCATATAAATTGCTTTATTATAATTATGCAGGGGGTTTTACAGATTATATGGACACTGCAATGTAATTAGAACAGAAGAGGAAAAAGAGAAAAAAAGGAGAAAAGATGAAAGAAAGAGGAGATAAAAGGGAGATAATGGTAAAACATTTTCAGTCTGCTTCATCACCTGCAAAGAGATGTAAAAAGAACAGCACTACCAACAGACATGGTACAAGACATACAATAAAGTAACACCTAGATACTATCGCTGAATTGGTATTATTATAGTATTACTGTATAAAAGTTCTGATGTTGACACGACCACGGCAAACTGACGCTTGCTAAACGCTAACTCCATCCAGGGCTAACGTTAGCCCATCTGCAGCAGTCTGCTATCGCCCTAGTAGTGTGGGAAGTATGCATTGATGTCTATTTATTCACTGGATAGCCAATTGTCGCCATGTTGGTACTCCCTATAAATATATATATATATATATATATATGTATATATATATATTCATACAACATCAGTGAGTTAGACGGATCAGTCTAACGCACTGATCTCTATGAATAAATAGAGATCAGTGGTCTAAGTAGGGAGTAACAATATGGCTTAAGCAACGTATACTACCAACGGCCTATAAGCAATCCAGTGAATGAATCAAGATTATGGCGTTATTTTTGTCTTTTGTTTTTCTTGTTTTTTTTGTACAAAACATTCATTAGATTTGCATTAATCTGACTGACTTGTTTATTTTATGTACTTGCTGGAATAACAACATTCTGCTACACAATATTTTAATAATGTCTTGTAAACAGCCTATTCAGTTTTTTTTTTTTACATTTTAATGTACATTACATTACATTTTAATCATTATTACCCTACTAAATAAAAAATTTGTAATTAATTATTAAAGGTTTAATCTGGAGACTATTAATAACAGGAGGTGAACTGCAGCTCAGCGTGTGATGACATCACAAAAAGGCTCATGTTCCAATTCACACAGATTTATTATATGTGCTCCCATTCTCCCAAATACATACTTCCTGTATTCTTGACAAGAACTTGGCGAAAACATGAGTCAATAGTCGGTTTTTGTGAATTGAGAATCAGCCAGAATATGCAAACAAGGAAGGCAAGAGGTCCTGCTGCATGCCCTGAGAGCATGGGGGGATGATAAACTCTGAGGGGCCGCTGGCTGTTCATAGCACTTCCAGATAAACTATAAGGTGGATTATAATTATTATTTAAAGTTATCATTATTTTTTTGTAATTATCCCTCTCCATTGCTTTTATGGCCACTATGAACTGCCATTAAAACAGGAAATCTGCTTATTTTAATAAGCGTGGACCAGATTGGTTTATCCTCTTAACATCTGCTCTGCAGTCTTTGTAGATCAACCAAAACACACCAACATACTCCACACACAGAAAAATGCACGTACAAATTAGCAGCTTTTATCAATTATTTGACGATCAGGCCATTAAGGTAAAAGCTGTGACAAAGCACAATATGGACATACATAGTTTACTTTTTTTTTGCTTTAACTAATTTTTTTTTTTTTTTTTTTTCTACAGATCTGAAGTTTTAGGTTTATGTCTTATAGTTTCTTGTGTATATTTTGTTTGTTTGTATTCAGTCCATAGAATTGCAACAATAGAGGTTTGTTTTATTGCTAACACTGCAATAACATCATAACCACCATTTTAATAAATGGTAATTATTAACAGATTGTGTATTAATGTTTGATAATAATGTATAGACTGCATCTATACCATTCATAGAAGGTTAATAATTAATGTTTCTCTGCCAAGTTAGTTTAACCCTAACATTAGTGGGCATAATACCTTACTAAATTATCTATTTACCATTTATGAATTATTTAGATGCATTTTAAAATTGAAACAAATGTTAATTAACTATCTCTTAATCATTAATAAATGGTCCCTTTAGCTTTTATAAATTAGGATTCTGATGGTTATTTTAAAGTGTAGCCATTTTATTTTCTAATTCCTTTTCCCACTGTTTATTTATCTGCACTACTGGTATTATACTATAAATGTACATAGTGTGTATATATTGATTAACAAATTAGCTGGAATAAAAAGGCGTGCTCTATTGACATCCTAAGCCGCTCTGTGAATTGATATGCTGTCTATATTAAAAGTGGCAGTCCAAAAAACAATTTAGAAATAGTAGAGCTCTTTGATCAGAAAGGCTTTAACATAATGCTACATAATTGGGTAGTTTTAATCCACACGTTATATGACTGTAGAAGTAATGGACTAAAGCAGTTTTTTCTGATCCCGTGGTTCCTAATAAAGTTTTATAACACTTGATTAATTTATGTGTGTATGTTTGTTTAATTTTATTTTATTTTTTTCATTTTGAGTCATCTTTATTTGATAATTTACTGTTATGTCATATTCATCCATACATTATATAGAAATGAAGGATATTAGTGTACTTCTAAGTGCAAAATAATCAGGTATGCAAAGAGAGCGAGCAGCTTTCTGCATCCATTTACCCTCCTGCATTTCTCATATTCTGTATACACCATGTTCTATAATTACACAGCCTCTTGATCCCCAACTTAAAGCTACCATTAGAAACCTCATTGTTCCTTATGTTCCAAACGGAGCCTTTGGCTCTCTGTCTGCAGGTTTATTAGTGGTTCCTAGAATATCTAACTGTAGAATGGGAAGCAGCCCTCTTAGTTATGTTAGGATAATTATCTTTGATAATATGTGAGTTTATTACACCTTAATATTAGCTGCCTGCTGCATGTTAGAACTGATGTTTTCCACAATAGTTTATCTAATTAAGACATTTCCTCTGTCCGGTTATACAGTTATAATCTTCATTCTGTACGTGGCAAAGATTTGGGAATGGAATGACAGCGGTGTCCTTCAGCTACAAACAAAGTGTTATATTTTGATAAGGTTGGAGCTATGGATGTCTCCTCATCCGCTAAGGTATATGATGTAATGATGTGATGATGTGGCAGACTGGAGATATATAAAATGCTTCTTAAATCGGGGCCACTTTCTGAGAGGTGAGCCCAGGGGTGTGCAGCTGCCTTCTGTAAACTCTAAAAAACTTCTCTGATCTCAGAGTAATATTATAATTGCTATCAAAAACTGTTGTCATGTCTAATGGTTATGTAATACATATAAGTTATGAAGAGTTATTTAAAGAGTTTGTCCCTAGTGATCTCTTTTCAGGTAAAAGAACCGGAGAAAGAAAGCTCCAAGGTAAAGAACCAGAGCCTTCTTTTACAGTTACCAGGCTCCTCTCCTGTGGACAATGTTGTGCCAGTTCATAGATGAAAATGAACTTTGTTCACTTTTTCAAAAAATGAACTAAGTTCACAAACCTATAAATTAGCTATTTAAAGTTAATCTGGTAAATGAAGCCAATATCCTCCACAATAGAACCTCATATTTTACCCTTTATGTGTCTGACCATACTGTAATAGAGAGAAAAGGAAAATACTAGATGCTGTCAAGGTTTACTGGATGTGCAGTGAAGCCTTTATTTAGCCAAATCACACAGAACCTCAGAAGCATTCAGGAACATTCAGGTTCTGCCAAAAAGTTCTGAATAAAAATGATTTCTTATGTTTCTCATTCACTAGCAGATATTTCCCAAGATAGCTTGGATGCTTTAATTCCATGTGTCGCTTTAAATTTGAAGGGGACATGGCTGATGTACAGACTTGTTTGTTAAGTCTAGAAGGAACTTCAAAAAACATAGAGCACACTTGGTTGTGACATCATTGCGTCTTTTAAAAAAATTCCACAAAAAAAAGGATGTATACTTTATGTGCATCCAGCTCAGTGCTTACTGTAATTCTGCTTATTTTCTTCCTTCCCACGAGCTAGTTTACTATTGTTGGGGCTCAAAATGGTAGAATCCCATTAAGACAGAAAGAACACTGGAGACGATTCACCTTATTTGTCCTCCGGAGGGGGGAAAACGTTTATTGACTAGTCTAAATCCAACAGCTGTCTAATAATACCATACAGCGCTAACATCTCACAGCTAGTTTACCCCGAAATGGCGCACCCATCTTAAGCTCTTTTTACCTTTCTTTCAACATTGCATGAATGTATGTACACGACCAAGTACTATTTTGAAATCTTGCTGGTGTGTGTGTGTGTGTATGTGTGTGTGTGTGGTGTTTTGGCTCTGGCTTTTCCAAGTGAGTGTGCGCATGATAGCTTGATATGCACTTAGAAATCTGTGTAAAAATCTGGGTTGCGTGCTCTCAGCTCGTTTATCTAAATAGGAAAAAGATGTCATAGCCAAGATTTCTTGGCGCATTGATCTCCTCTTAACTCTGATTTCCATTGTTTCTGTGTGCAAGGGTTCAACCATCCTGTCCACTGTAATCCTTGTGTGTATTAGGCCTTTTACTGAAACATGTTTACATGTTTTCTAGTTTATGGTTTAATTTCCATTTTGTGTTATTCTATTTGCTTTGGTTATATTTTGTAGTTCCTATATATTCCTTGTTTACCCTCTGTTGCCCCCTTGTGTCAGTCTCCTTCTCTTAGCTCCCTTCTAGACTCCTCTGTCCTCACCTGCTCCAAATCTGCTGATTAGCCTGGTCTTTGCTGTCTCCCATTTATACACCTCATGGTCAGTCACTGTTTGCTGGTTCGTTGTCGTTTCTTGACTCCACGTGTGTGTTTTCCTGGATGTGTCCTAAATTTTGGATTTCTGTATTTGCTATTTTGGATTTTTGCTGATTTTTGGACATTAAAACTACAAAAACTCAAAAAAAAGATTATGATACATATTATATAGCACCTATACCATTTCATTTTACAACATAAAACATATTGATGCTTGAATGCTTAGTTTGTTTCTCTGCTTTCTTTTCTGTATTCAATGTAGAATTATTATTGTAGGAATTTCCAGACTTAGCTGCACAAGCAGTAATGCTGACATAATGTTAACAGCAGTTGCGAAGCTAACAATTTACCCATAACGCTTTACATCTATCAGTTATCATTTTTCAAGCTGTAGCATAGGATTCCTTTTCAGTTTTTGTTGGAAGCTATAAAACCATAAATTTAGGATTTTCTGAAGTTCACTCCTTCTTTATATATTAGTACATGAAAAATATTTTTGTATTATTTGATTGTTTCAGTTGATTTACAGACAAAGTGTGCTTTAGATTTGGATGTCAGGTATAAAAAAAACAAAAAGCAAAACATTTCTGTTAACTTGCATTTATTTATTTAGATATTAGCATTTCTGTTCAAGGTACAGGAAGAAAATAATTATATTTTAAAGAATATTGATTTATAAGATACATTTCTATTATTTAAAAAGCATTATTTCTGTACTTTGCCCACCAAAAAAAGTAACATATTATTGATTCTTTAGTAAAATATTAATTGCAAGAAGCAATTTGAAAGATATGAAACAGTGGAAATTAAGTTTCTTTTTCTACATGTGCATAAATAATACAGCTACAGTTGTAATTAGAACTATAATATGATAATATTTGCTTAAAAACCCAAGAATAGCTTCTGCAGCAGGGTCCTTTAGGCCGGCTGTAAAAGTATTTGTAGACCAGCTGTGAGCAAAACTCCAAGGAGAACCAATGCAGGGGATTTTGTCAGTATGAGAACACCATTTGTAGCTGCAGCTGGAAATGAAAAGCAAAAAAAAAAAATCAAATTAGAGAAAAGTTTCTAATTTAAAGTCTATTTTAAATAATTTTCTGTTAGCGAAGCTTACGTTGTGATGGTGTGGATGTACCAACTGAGGCTGGACTGGAGCTGTTTGTGTTTCCTATTAACAAAAATACATTTTGTTAGACAAGTGCATTTTAATTTAAAAATGTACATTCTAAAGGAAAACAGTTTCAGTAAAAGTCCTGTGACATTTTATCAAACCATTCATTATCAAACCATTGCTACACAAACCGAGAATCTATTTGATCATTTTCAATCGATCAGTTGGATTTATGATTGGTTTTTAAGCTCATATAACATCAACGGTTGGAAATCTAAAAAATTCCAATACAGAAATAAATCCTTACTGTTTAAAAGGCTGCAGAAAAAGAGGGAAAAAAATGTTTCTAGTGGACCAGGTTTGGCTCCAATGAGGCCAGTAGCACAGTAGAGGGAGTTGCTAGGGGAGTGGTGGCCTAGTGGTTAGGGGAATTGCGCTTGGATCCCAGAGGTTCTGAGTTCAAGCCGCCCTCCCATGAACTGCCACTCTTGGTCACTGAGCAAGACCCTTAACCCCCACACTGCTCCCCTGGTGCCGCACAAATGGCAGTCCGCTGCTCCCACTGAGTTATGGTAGCAGCCATTCAAAATGGCCCTTCCCAATCAAACACCAGCTGAATGGCAGCCCTCTTCCCTGCAACTCCTTACGAAATCCCCTCCAACTTCCAGCCACTGGAGTGACCCCTACTTTTATATTTCTTTACTCTGTCCACCCTTTCACTGAATTACAGGGTCTGACCAGGAGATGATGTTTTTTCTTTAGATGTTAATGTCCACAAATCATGACAGAAAGAATATTTTAGTACAAATATTGATGTTTAAAAAGGAATTGTAGGGGACCAGTCAAGAGCCCATCAAGGAAAGGTGGGGAAATTTAGAATGGCTACACCTGTAAATGCAGAGAGTTAATTTTCTTGCTCTGTACTTGTGATAGTTGTTACATGTCCCTATTTTATCTCCATCTCCTGATGGCTTTTTTGTTGTTGTTTCTTTGGGCACCTTTGACGGTTCACTGATGGAGGGGACAGGGCACCGCTGGTCAAGCATTTAGCTGGGCTGGTGGTACACCAGGGGATGATTTTTGTCTTTCCCTTCCTCAGCAGATGTCAGCTGGTTGAGGAACTCTGTTCGGAAATTTAAGGTAAGCCCCCACCACACTGTGTGTTCCGTCAGGTGCCAGTTTTTTGTTGGTTTCTATTCACTCTTTCCTCTAGTCTCAATTCGTACCATTTATTTTTGCGGCCTCTCCTCTCACAACAAGAAGAAAGAAAAATGAGCAGCAGTGAGAGATAGTCTTTCATAACATAGTATAATGACAATAAAGTTGAATTCTGTTCTATTCGAGTATGGCCTTCAGTTTAGATCAAGTGATAGCATCAACATATGAGTTAAATTTCTTTGTGTACCTTGTGTCACAGTTCCATTTGCAGTATTCTGGGTCATGTTGGTGCCGGTTGTGGTATTTTGGGTCACGTTGGTGCCGGTTGTGCTGTTTTGTGGTGCAGTTGTAGCGGTGCTTCCATTCACGTTGGAGCCAGGTTCTGTTGTGTTCGCATCTACTCTGTTGCTGATTAGACCCACGCCCAGTGTGTCAAGATCAGACTGTCGCTGTAAATTCACCCAGGTTCTAACCACTGTTTCATTCTCAAACAGCTTCAGATCTGGCAGGTTTTCACCCATGAGCCCTCGGACGTCGTTCACAGTTACATTCTGTGTTAAAAAAGGACACCAAGGGGGGAGAGTTGTTTTGCTTTTCTGCTCCAAAACCAAATGTGATTTCCAAACCCAGAGATATTTTAAGCTCTTCTGAACTTACACACATGCCAACAATCATTAGCTGTTATCACATGCCAACTTACAGTTATCACATTGATATCCAGACTTCTGAAGGTGTTGACACTCATGCTGATGTTCTGTGTTGATAATGATCTAATATCTGCTTGCGGTGCTCCACCTGCCAACATGGAATAAAAAGCCATTTCTTAATATGTGTACTTGTGTGTTCTCATGTGCTCGCGTACTCAAAAAACGTCATCAGCCTCGGCCCTAGTACTGTTCCAATTCACAAGACCAAGAATACAGAGAACGGACAAAGTCCCCGGATGTTGTTCTCGCCTCTCCCTCTTTACCCAGCATGCATCAGAGCAGACTTGTCCGTTCTCGAGATTGACAGCTGTCCCAGCATGCACTGCAGCAGCAGCAGCTTCAAGGTCACAGAGGTCACAGAGTATTAAGTTTAAAGTTCTCTTTTCTGTGTTCTATACATTTTGCTGTCTTCTTCTCAATAACATAGTTGCGAGGACAAGAGTCCGTACTCGCGTTCTTGTGAATTGAGAACGGCAAGAGAGTTATCTCAACTGTTTTCAGTCGGATAACTAGATAGTTAGCAGGATTTCTCACCTAGATAGCCTTTAACCAGGTTGTAAAAGGTAATGGGATTATCACGATAAACGCTGTAGGAGCTGTTGCTGATCTCATAGAGCACTCTCTTCTGCTCAGCTGAACATGATGACACATCTATAAGCCTGGCATTTCTGCAAAAGGAAGGAAAAAGGGGTGTTTGGTTTAACTCTAAACAACTTGTTTGTTACTTCTATGCATGCAGACACCAACCTCAGGCTGTCTGTTGTGATGTTCTGTAGCGTTCTGCTTTCCAAGGAGCAAAGGTTGGAGCCTATTGCGTCCAACTCAGCGCTGCCCAGTGAATTTCCAGATGTTTCCAGGTACTTGGTGATGATTTTTCGGCTCTGAAGTTAACATGAAGAAAAAGCACCAGATTAGAACCAGCCTAATGAACGTTTTTCAGGTGTTTCCAGTCTTTCTGCTGCACCTTCTCCTTCTCCCAGCTTCCATCTTCAGGTTCCATGAGAGCGGCCAGAGTATCCAGTTTAGTGATGCTCCACCCAGAGATGTCATCAAGTGTTGCCATGCGAGATACTGAGGCAAGCAGCTGTACTGCCTGATCAGGAACTCCAGATGGGTAAGTCTGTTAATCCAGAGATCATAAAGTTACTGTACAACAGAAATGCTACATTTGAACTGAAGTCTTGATATTTTAATACAATATAATTCACTGTGTATTTCAACCCAATGCAATGACTACCATGTCATGATAGCTGCTTGGTCAGTTTGTCCCAAGGTTTCTGAAAGCACACGATGCTGCTTGTTACCTGGTTGAGCTTCCTCAGAATAATTTTCTGGAATTCATCATCATCCACTTTCTGGCAGATAGCATAGAGGTTTTCTTTCAGCACAGAAAGGTCCAGGCAGAGGTCAAACTGCATCGAATCATAGCCAAAGGGGAACGCTGGGTCGCTAATGGTCACCTGGGTGATCTCCTCTGAATTACAACCTTTTAAAATAAATAAGGGAGAGAGAGGGGTTGCTGTTTGCTGCTAGTTTGGCAATAAAAGGAAATATTTGTTTTACAAATTACCTCAAAGTAACATAAAACATTCATGTAAAGTCATTACAATGTTAGTAAACTTAACTCTGGGTCTGAAGACAAATGTATTCATAGAATATAAACTGTTTACCTGCTGCTCGCTTTGCCAAACGAGTACTGAGTTGTTTGAACAGCCTCTTTAGCTTCCTCTTCTGAGTTCTTCTTCTTCTCAAGTTCGGCATGAAACCTTTAAGGAACCTTCTCTTTGTTTGCTGAAACATGCAGAAAAAATGCTTTGGAACCTGATCTTTTCAGACGGTGAAGAAAATTTTAAATACACTTTTAAGACACAGTAACAGTAAAGCAGCGTAATATGAAGACATACACGGTCTAAGTGCCCCCAGAGGTTTGTTGAGAAGTACAGGGGAAGAATGTCGAGGTCCTCTAGTGTTTTCTTGGTCCAGGTGGTGACATTTCTAAAAATGGAAAACACATAGTTTTTATAATTTAAGCCACAAAAACTTGGACAGAAAAGCAAAAAAATTTTTTATGTATGTGGTTCTAGTGTCACATGATAAGTCCAGGATAACATTTGGGTAAGAAAATCTTTTTAAATACAATCATCTTGGGTTGAAGAGTCTCCTAAAAAATGTGGCATTCTGGTATGTGCGTGGGCTCATAATTTTTCATACCCAGATGGTTCGATGGGCATATTTAACAGAAACACTGGATTTTAAACGTTCTTGAGTCTGTATCCCATTAAAAATGAAAAAAAAATTCTTATTACATCACATAATTTAGAATCTTTTCTTATCATTTAGAACTTTTCTGGATGTTTCCACTTTGAGATTTGAAGGCCTCTTTGCCATAACCCTGTTCTGATGCTTCCTCAACAGATTGGAGGACATAGGGACCCCTTTTTCATCATTCTATCTCTATTCTCCCAGAATCTATTAGTTAAATCTCTAACGTTCTGCTCTCTCTGCTTTTTCTCAAAGTAGCTTCATCTGGTCTGTTCCTGTTTGGCTGTGACTCCATCCTGGAGAGAAATATCAG
>NW_015150586.1:191762-204815 GCF_000732505.1 Cyprinodon variegatus
GTTGAACTGTAAAGTGCCTTGAGATGACATGATGTGAATTGGCGCCATAGAAATAAACTGAATTGAATTGAACTGCATTTAAATCGGCTCTCTGGCTGGATCACTCCAACAGGTAATATTTTCCTCAAACAGAAGAAATATGATGTTCAAAACAATGTTTTGATTCTAGCTGTATGCGGTACTGAGTAATAAACACTTTTATGGACTCTAACAGGTTAAAATGGAAACGAATAACTGAGTGACCTTTCCCTCTGAGCTGCATTTTAATTATTACTTTTTGTTTATTTTTTGTTTGTTTTACCACTAATGCCTTCATCTGGTAGTAGATGTAGATAAGAAAGCCTGTGGGGAGAGAGGGGGGAAACATGCAGCAAAGGGATTTGAGGCGAGTAGATGAAGGAATAAGGTCTCCGTACATCGGTCCCTCTATCTTAATGTACTCTGGGTTCCATATTTGAACCTGGTCTGATTTCCCTTAGTAACCTCTATTAAAAACAAAAGGTTGTCCTCACATAGACCTGGTCTATCTCAGGACAGCTTAAGAAAAAGACCCTAAATCATAGACTTCAGCAGTGATTATTTCCCCCATGCAGACTAGATGAAGGAATACATTTTTGTACCCATATCGTGATTTTCCACTGAGCAGCTGCGCTTCCACAGCCATCATTTGGCTGTCAGAGAGGTCTTTGCAGGCTTTAAGTTTTTCCAGGATGAGAGGATCTGAGTTCTCGATGTCAGGTCCTTCCAGGCTGCAGGCCATGTTCCCCAGAACCTCCACGTTGTCTCTGTTCAGGGCGGCCCCACTGATTCCCTAAAGGAGTGAAAGAAGTTAGTCAGGGAAAATGTAACTTAATGCTCTAATCAGCTGCATATGTTTAACATTTTCTAATATAAATTTGAATATTATGGTATGTATATTGGCATATGGGTTATTTCTATCTTCATTCTTAATTTTACTGCTACTCACCAAGCAGGTCCCAGCTTCACTAAACTTCTTTGAGCCTTTGTTCAAGATGCTGGAGGCCACAGTGAAGTCTGCAGCACCCAGGGCCGAAAGGTAGGCCCTGCAGTTTCCTTTCTGGACATCTCTGGTGCTGTTTGGTTGTAAGATATTAAAGGGAAGAAATATTAACTATTTTAAGCAATTGACTAAGGCTGCAACTAAAGATTTGAAGCGAATCGATTCATCTGTTGATTTTTTTTAATTAATAATCACGTAGAAAAAAGATTTTTGACAAAAGTAAACCAGGTGAAAATAAAAGTTTTCTACTTAAGGAATTCTGGACAGTATGACAGAGCATTAGGGCCAGGCTAGAGATTATTGTTTTTTCTATTTCCAGAATAAAGTCATCATTCAACAACCCGTTTCAGAAAGAAAGCTCGGAGCTCCGCCCAGCAGATGGCGGCCGACCAGCTCCACCAATCAGCAACCAGAGTCCACTTTGACATCCTGCCCAGTTTGATGCTGCTGCTAAAACATTTCCGTAATTGTCAAACCGATGCCAAAGTTTAACTTCACATGATGCTCCACATTCCTCATTTTAGGGAAGAAAGTGCTTCTTGGAAGAGTTGTCATAAAATACGACTTGTTTCTAGTAATTTTATGACTTTATTCTCGTGATGTTACGAATTTATTCTCGAAATAGAAGAAAAAGAAAAATGTCTAGCCTGGCCCTAATACTCCGTCCTAGGATAGAGAATATTGAATGACAAAAACATCTGTATTTTTTTTTTATCTCAAATGTAAAATGTTTATATATTTTGTTACAATTTTGATATAATTCCTGCTCAAAGTGGGTCGCTCTGTCAGCTAAAGGCATGTTTAACAGTCTCTATACTCCAAGTAATGATTAATCGATTACTAAATTAGTTGATGATTAATTAATCCAATTATTGTTTTAGCAATACAATTGAAACAGTAATGAAGCAGCTCTAGACTCACTTTAAGTAGAGAAGCATGTCTGAAGGATAATCTGTGAAGCTCTGGGAGATGTTGTCACGCAGCAGGTTGTACATGCAGGTCAGCTACAGGATCCAATGGAAAAAGATTTGATATTAGACTAAAATGAATGGACTGTATTTACAGTTCAGGTTTTATCGATAGTTTTGGGATTCAATAGCAGTTTTTTTTTGTTCTTTTTACAGTGGGTGCCTTGGAAATGTTTCTATAAAACTTACCTGTGGTTCCTCCAGCTTCACCTTATCTCTTCCTTTTCTTGGCCTACATGCACGAATCAACTGTCTGACTCGAGATCTTTTCATTTTACTAACTGTGCCACATGTGAAGCCTTGCAGGAAATATCGAGAAAGCCTTTAGAAAAATAGGAAAAGCTCAGTAATTAAAATCATAGGTACATTTTCAGGCAAACGAGAAACTCAAAAAAGTTTGTGAGGTTTGGTCACTTACTGCTCAATATCAAAGTCTTTGTCACCCAGGATCGGAAAGAATATGGTGGACTATAAGAACAAGACAAAAGTCAATCAAATATTAGACAAAATTGATCTGTTTGGTTGAACAGAGTTAAGGCTTCAAGGTAAAAAGGTTAAAAAATTGAGAAGACTGAGTGCTGCTCATAGTATGGAGAAAGTTTTGGACATTATCTCTTTGTCTCCATGTGGAATAGTTCAGAGTGTTTGGCAAAAACAGCTTTTTTATCTAGAAAACAATTACTTTTGCTTGCGGACCTGTTTGAACATCACATAACTATCTTCAACTTATCTTCATTTAAACAGGATGTAAATATTTCATCTGCTTCAAAAGCTTATTCTTTGGCATCCTTATTACTGCTGACCTCAGCCTCGATAAATCTGCTTCACGTTATTATTTATTCTGCGATAGAAGAAGACACAGGACTGACCTGATCTGATGTCCATGTCTTCTTGTTTAACACGCTGATGTCTGCAGCCCCATCAGGGAATATCAGCATCGCGGGAGGGATCTCAGTTGCCAAAGAATCAGGGACATTCTTTACCACCTCAGATGGACTGGAGAACCCAGAAATGATCTGCATGAGATGAAGAGTCCAATGCATCAGATTTATTCACTTATAAGACAATGGGGGGAATTTATAACTACATTGATTTCTTTTTTGACCAAATAAGAGGGCCGTTCAATAAGTAATGCCCCTCCTCCTCGTCCAGATGTTTGATCCAGCTGAAATTTTGCATGTGCAATCATTTATATCTCTATAGATTAAGTGTCAAATTACAGCTCTCAACTAATTGTGGTTTCTGATTTACAGGTGTTTGAACTGACTCAAGTCTGAAATGGCAGCCTGTTGAGTGTCGAGCAGTGATCCGTTTTTTGTATGGCCTTATAAGGCCACATGATGGGGAATATTGGATTCTCCATGTGGAGCCAGCAAGAAAAGACGTGAAGGCTGACGGAAAATTCCTGTGCAGCCTGCTCTCAAAACAATAAGTGTTATTTCGGATTAGGCTTCCCCTTATCAAACCTCACCTGCATGTTATGGCGAAAGGGCCCAGACCTGCCTGCTCTGCCCCCCCTTACCCGCAAACATCTGTGAATGCATCCAGAACTGTAGTGCCCGGATGATAAACTTCCATCTTATCAAGGACAATGTCCTGTGGACAGCGTTCATTGACAAATAGAACTCATTTAACATACAAACACAACTGATGCTCAAAATGTCAGATTGACTTTCATGTTGCTACAGCCTCCGATTTGAATCTCTGCTTTTCTTCCTTTTTTTGTGATAAGTTTTTTTTTTTATATAACTCAAACTGCATCCTGTCAAGGATAAAGTGTTAAATATGCATTTTTTCCCCCTCTCCCTCCCCAATGTGGCTCCTATCTTTACACAGAGATAAAGGCAGCATTATAGGGAACCGGCTCACAGCGGGGCCCTTGGCAGCAATAAGATCGATCTAACAGCAGCGTTCTGCGGCATGCATGGCCTCAGTAAATAGTTCCCAGTGCCAACCCCAGCCCCAACCAGATGTATGTGATGAATGTGATGAACGGTTTGTGCTGAAACAATTGCAATGCAAATTTTAGTTGACAGTAAAGAAATTGATTGATTGATTAATTGATCATCACCATAAGCTACTTTGATTTTATCAAAGTTCTTCCATGGTGTGCGTCCTTTCAAATATAAATCCGGGATCACTGCTTGACACTCAAAAGGCTCAATTTCAGACTTGACTCAGTTCAAACAGATGTAAATCATAAACCACAATCAGTTTAGAACTATAATTGGCCACTTAATCTATAGAGTTATAAATAATTGCACAGCTAGATCAAACAACTAAAAGTGGTTTAGGGGTATTACTTATTGAATGCCCCTTGTATGTGTATCTCTCATCTGTATTTCTGCACATATACAACGGAGGACCAAGTAATTCTGAGGACTCTTTCCATGATCTTAATTACAGCCGAAGTGGCAGTCTTTTCTTTTTTAATCACACGTTGATGCTCAGCGGATGAATTGAGACAGGCTTCATGATTAACTTTGAGAAATGTTTACCTTTCTGACAAAGGTCTGCTGGACAACCTTTGGGGCTTTCTGCATGTTGGAAACAATCGCTGGGTTCTTGGAGGCAGTGATGGCTTCAGAAGCCGACATCTTCTCCACTGACTCTGAAGGAACACCAGCAATAAGAGTTCCCAGGGACACCAGGGATGCTGTGGTGTTTATCTGTCAATCATATGTCAACTCATTAAAACCAAGATTTATTTTGACACTGATGGATGTAACAGTGATTAAAGAGACGGGGCTTGTACCTGAAAGCCAGAGGAGGTGATGGACTGGACGATGATGTTGGCCTGGTCCTGTCCCCACGTCTCTACTGAGCCCAGACTGGACAGAGAGGACACCAGGACTGTGGGGGACACTGAGAGTATCTGGGTTGTTGTCAGGCCTGAAGAGGCACTTCCAAGATCTTGGAAGGTTTGCTCTGTGATGTTCTGGATGTTGGATGCCAGAGCTGCGGATCTCTGTTGAAAATAACAGGCATCAGTGATTCGCAGCAAACCAGCGTACATTGACATATATTACAGAAACTAAACAGTAGCGGCTTATAAAAATTGCCCTTCCCAGTCAAGTGCCAGCCGAATGGTAGCCCACTTCCCTGCAGCTCCCAGCAAAATCCCCTCCAACTTCCAGCCACTGGCCTTCTCCTGGATGTGCTTTTTTTTTTTACTCTGACTCCACCCTTTCCCTGAATTACAGGGTCTGACCAGGAGATGGTGCATCTCTTTAGATCTTAATGTCCACAAATCATCTTAGTACAACGATTGATGTTTAAAAAGGTATTGTAGGGGACGAGCCAAGGGCCAGCCCAGTACCAGCCAAGGGCCCATTAACGAAAGTGGGAAAATTTTGAATGGCTACAACTGTTGGTACTTTTAAAATCAATATAATGGATCATTTTGGTATCCTATTTAATAAAGGATCCTTTGGTGCACTGCTCAATACTACAAAAACATCTCGGTTTATATGAACCCAGATCTATAGGAAGGGTTTTTTATTGTAAAATAATTTCACCAGTGTCCAAAAGCATAACTCAGAAGTCGTCTGCTAATCATCTAGGGTTTAAACTGCTCTAGATAACATTTGCTGTTTTCCTGTATCAGTAAGACCAAAATGGATGAAAAGGGGTTGATTTGGTACCTCAGGATTTTCTGATCCATTGCAGAATATCTTTAACTTGTCCAAGATGACCATGGTCTCTGCTTCATTTAGAGAGGCAAATGCTGAGCTTGGGATTTCCGGGGAGCACAACAAAATTCCAGGAAGACTGAAAGATAGGTGGCATGTTCAATGATCTCAGTAAAGTGAAAGAAAATCTGTTACACATGTATTTGATTAAAACAGAGGATAATTACATCATGAGTTGGAAGGATGGGTTGAACTGAAAGAGCTGCAAGATGTAGTAATCTGTCACATTTTGTGGGATCGCTGGGTCGGTAAAGAGCTCCAGATTAGCCTTGTCGCCCAAGAACACATTCAGCTTAAAAAGAAAACAAGTAAAATGGGAGAGACATTTAAATTAAACCTTAAGATTTGATTGTTTATCAAGAGGTTTCAGTTTGTATGAGAAAATACCTGAGAGGTGGAGACAAAGCTGGTGAGATCATCCAGCGTGATGAATGTCACAAAGCTGCCGATGTAGTTGAAAAACCAGGAGGTGGAGTTAAGCTCTGGGTCTCTGGGATCGTAGCACCTGGCTCCAGATCCTGTAGAAGAACAAGGATTGTTGATGTTGGAGTAAATTCCAGTAATCTAAATCGATCTTCTTCATTTGTCTTTACGCCACGACACAAAAAATTTAACTTTTGGTGTCTTATGTGATGATGAGTCATTAATCTTTACATTTCTGAATGATTGATCTAAAATCCATACACACCGATGAATTAGAAACATAAGAATTAAATTTAAGAGAGTCCTTCATATATTTATCCCATGTCACACTTTTACTCCAAAGGCTCACCAGCTCTCAGGTAGCTCCTGATGGTGCGGTACACATCTTCCCGTCCAAACTCAGAACTGTTGTAGGTAAAGTTGTTTCCCATGAAAGACACCCTGGGGAGCAGGAAAACATTTTAGATCTAGTTTTATGTGACCCTTTGTTTAGGATCTGACCACGTAAGGAACAGACTTACAGTCTCTGGAAGGAGAGACATGAGGCGTTCTGCACCACAGTGAAGTTCAGAAGGTCCTTGGTGAGGAAGCTCAGGTAGTTTTTCAACCGTACGTCGAACCACAGATCAACCTCAGACCCGTTTTCACTGCTCAGAGCCAAAGGCCACACACAGGGGAGGATGATCCTCCTCACGCTATTTGGGAGGTCCTCCTGCAGTAGTCGTAGCCATTAATCACTCAGTGAAGAGAACACAAACAGATTCCTACAGTAGCAGCCATTCAAAATGGTCGTTCCCAGTCAAACACCAGCCGAATGGCAAGTAACTTCCAGCCGCTCGCCTTCTCCTGGGCGTGCATATTTTTTTAACTCTGACTCCACTTTTTCACTGAATTACAGGGTCTGACCAGGAGATGGCGCTTCTCTTTAGAAGTTAAAGGGGTTATAGAATGATTGTATAGGGTATCTGGTTCTGGCCCTCAAGGTCTCTGAATAGGGTGTGTAACATTGGTTGGGCTGAAAATGGCATATTAGCTGTTCTATGAGCCCTAATGCAGCCTGGTTAAAAGCCCTAGAATGAAACGACAGGTTTTCTTCCTTTTATGGTATGATCATGAATATTTAGATGAGCTGTGCTCTGATTGGTTGGTTTACAACGAGCAAAGCTGCTGAGCAAAGACGCATCATAGCAACAAGCACTCACTCACTCAAACATAAAATTGTTGATATGATAGGATGACCAGATGTCCTCTTTTTCCCGGACACGTCCTACTTTTTAGACCTAAAAAAAATGTCCAGGGGGAATTTCAAATTCGTCCGGGATTTTGGTCGACTACAGTGCAGCAGAACCGAGTCGTCAGTTCTGGGGCTGGTCCGGGAACCCTGGCGGACGGGGGCAGGGAGCCAGCGAGTGGTCAAGCAACCGAACCCGACCCGTTGGCCCCGTGCTTCCCCCCAGCCTGCCTTACCCTCCCCCCAGCCCCCCTCCTCCGGCTGAGGACAGGCGACTCAATGATGCTTAGGTCCGTTCCAGTCTGCGGCCCAGCAGCCGACACTTCATACCCGCCCCCACAGGGGCGTGAAAAAAGTAAAGGCCAGAACCATATAAGGCAACATCCCCGAATTGACATCAACTCTGTGCTTTATTTGGATTCGCCCGTTTTATGGTGGACTTTTAGAATTGTGAGATTTCCAGATAAAGGAGGTGTTGATGGGGTTTGAACATCTCTGTACGTCCATTTTACCCACTGAATTTTCGTTATTCATCTCTGTTTTTCATTCTATGACCCCTTTAATGTCCACAAATTATGACAGAAAGAATATTTTAGTATAAAGATTGATGTTAAAAAATGAATTATAGGGGACCAGCCAAGGACCCATCAAGGAAACAGGGGAAATGGCTACTACTGTATCAACAGACTAACTGACCAGAAAGACATACCGTTTGTAGGAAGGCAGCGGTGTTGTTGTAGTTGCTGAAGATGACACAGATGTCTGAATCCTTGTCGATGACATCAGGCTGACTGAGGAACTCATGCAGCTCCGATGGGCTTATGGTATTCAAGAGCTAAGAACAGAAAAAATTTGTTTTGTTTTTTAAACCTCTGTTGTATTTCAGTGCCTTGATGCTTAAGTCGATCTGCACCTATATTCCAAGGAATTTTACAATTTTCTTTTTCTTTTACCTCTGACTTGCGATTTGGTGGCAGAAGAGATATGAATGTTGAAACGTCTGGAAATCCAAAGCTGAGGAAGCTGTTTTTCAGGAAGAGATAAAAACTTCCACCATCGTAACACTTCAGGGTCTCTGGATCTGTTTTGTAAAGAAAATAGAGTTTTTTACCGTCATTTATGGGGTCAGACAAACAACAAACTTTGCAGCAAATTATTTTTTGTTAATATGGTGTGCAGACTTTTCATAGACAAACCTCGGAGGAGGAGGAGGATGTTTTTGTAGATTTCTGCTTTGGTGCTGTTGCTTATCTGTATTGTGTCAAGCATGTTTATCCTGCATAAATCACATTGAATTAATGAAGTAGACAATATTTAAACAAAATTCATGAATTCAATCACTGTTTTCTTGCAAACTGTTTTCTTACATCTCTTGTCTGGTGGTACAACTCCTGTTTGCAGCAAAGCCAAAAACTTGGTTCACCAAATTTGGAGAGAGATCAACAAGTAAGGGCTCCAGTCGCATCAGCCATTGCAGGAAGTCTTTATCACTGACAGATGAAAGGTCACCTCTCTCAAAAAGCACATTGAGGAAGGCAGATTTGACCTCCTGTGTGTAGTTGGCAGGCTGGGCCTAGTGGGAAATTTGATCAGGGTAAAACAGAAAAGGTACTAGAATCAAACAACATGCTTATAACCGTAATTCAACTCACTAGAAAAAAAAATCTTCATGCTAATATTTTTGGCTTTAGAAACAGTTGCATTACTGGCCCTTAAACAGGTTTATCCTGCTTTCCCTTACTCCTTTATTAAATGTCAGGATCTGAGCCAGTATGGATAAAGACAGCTAGGACTGATTAAAAGCACTTTTTAGAAAAGGCAAAGAAGAATGAACAATCTGAGATTCACATGGAAAATAATAGAATATAGTTTACTTGTTCTAGATGTTTGCTCATTTGCAGAGTTGCTCATAAATACATGCATTCTTGAAAAATAGTTTTTATATATTAAAATAATATAAAGCTGAAATATTTTAGGTCTGTAACATGATATTGGACAATAGAAAACACAGATTTACCTTCAGGAAGCCTCAGAAGGGCAAAATTTATGTACAAAAAGTAAAAACCTGTACATGAAATTATGTTTTGTTTTTATAAAGTGCTTTTATAATGTTTTTTGTTGTTGGCTTTCATATAAATATACTGGTGTGATAACTTGGTATATGTTTGATTGGTTCTTGGTTTAAGTCTATTTTGAATTTATAGCCCACCCTTGGGAAAATTCCTGCCGCTCCTGCTTTCAAGGCGTTATCTTATTGGTATAAATTATTAACAAAAACAATTATTGACTGAATATGAATATCTTCGTCTGTTTTAATAATTCTTTCAGTTTAAGCCTCTTGAAAAGCACCTGGATTCATTTGTTCAGGAGTGAACTAGCAGTGATACGTTTAGAGCAAGATTTACATGAAAACAAATAGTTTTATCACTGTGAAGTGACCAAGATGTTGGTTTTGTTTACCTTAACCGCTGTTGAGAGGGAATCAAAGAAAGCAGCAAAGTCTGATGGCTGGATGACGCTCATGATATTTGTGACATCTTGTGTTCCATTTAGCTGTGAAGGGATTGCTGCAAGTTCCTTTAGCTGACTGAAGGTGAGAAGATCAGCCACCTCAGCCTAGACAAAAGAAACCAGGAACCAGTTTAGAAACATAGAGCCATTCAAGTTCCGAACAGTTTGCTGCTGTTTGGCAGCAGACCTTTCATTATAGAAGCCACTGAAGTTCTGAAAATTATTATTCTCTTTCTGCTGCAGATAGATTTAGACACAGACTCAAATTTATTTATTTCAAAATATTGAGATTTTAGATATTTCCTAACCCGTTAGTCGGACGGGTCCGGTACAGGGCCCAACTGACACCGGTTCATGTTAATGTATTTATAGTATTCGCCAAAACACCGTCACATGGTGATTCATCCACACACGTTTCAAAATGGGGCTTTCAATTTTACAGTTGAAACATTTTTAGCACATTTATTTGCATAATAATTTGTCTGAATAAATATTTTTGCACATTTTCTTGGCAGAAGCTTTTGATTCTAATTTCTTCTTACATTTCTATAAAGTTTTTGGATTCCTAATCCTTTCTAAATGAAATATTCCTGTTTGGTGTCAAAAATTATACAATTCTTCTAATTTCCTATTCAGTTAGGTTATATTATTGTGTGTTAAATGCTAAATTGAAATAAAACAACGAGTAAATCCTTGGAGAAAGGGCTTTGCGTTCAGATTCCCTTTTATGAGTGGGAAAAATGCATTTGGCACAATTTGGCCACTTTTGACCCTACTGTGCCAAAATCACATTTCCACCTCGCACACTGCTCACCAAAACCTTTGTGGAACTAACATGCTTCAACTTATTCATTCCAAATTTGTTTGAGTTATAGTCAAGATCTATAAAGTCTGAGGGTAAATCCAGAGTTTTAAATTGGGTTTCATGGTGTAGATTGTGTGTTTATTTGGAAAAAAATTTGGTGAAGCTAAATTTTTTTCATTTTTTTCTTTGTTTAATCACCTATAAATCAAACATGGTGACATTTAAAACAGTGGTTCCACTTGAAAAATATTTTTCAATGCCTTTTTGTTATATAAATACAAACAATTGCATTTCCAATTTATAGTTTGGGAGCTGTACTTGCTTTAATCAACATTTGCAATTTCAGGCGGAAATTGCTCTTAAGACCATTAGGGCTTTAGGGGTTAAACATTACTTTTCATAAATTATTGTTGTGACATTAAATTGAAAATATACCAATGAAAAGAAATACATCACGATAACAACAAACAATATGATAAATGCCCACCCTTTATAATATCGATGAGAAAAATCTTTATTTATGCTCTTGATCTACCCATCGACTCATGCATCTATGTAGGGGTCAAGAAGCCAGGCTTTGGGGTTGTCTCATCACCTTGTTTTAAACACGTTTGAAAAAGTCTGAGTCTAAAATGCAGTACTTACTCCTTTAAAGTCTTTCTTTAAGGACAGAAAATCCTGGAAAGAGGCTTGAAGACGGAACTGACCGAAATTTTCCTCGAGCCAGTCTCTGTTGTTAGTGTCACCCCCAGAGTTCACACAGGAAAATCCTAAGCATCAAGATATCAAATATTTAGATATCCCTGAACATGAAGCAAAACATCTTCTCATATAAACCAGACAATGTGAAGTTACAATGTCATTAAATATAGTTCACCTGAGGACAACTGGACCTTTAGATAGTCCAATCCAAATCTTAGAACTTGTTGCTTCTGTTCCTCAGAGAGCTGGATGATTATGTTGTCGAAACCTTTCACACTGAAAACACAACAAATTATATTAACTCAATGAAGTGTTTAAAAAATTTCAATTTCAATTCAGTTTATATATATAATGCCAATTCACAACACATGTCTTCTCAAGGCACTTTACAGTTCACCACATCATCCAGTCAAATTGATTCAAAGTTTTCTATCTAAGGAAAACCAGTTGATTGCATTGACTCAAAATAAACTTTTGTGAGGACTGGGTTAAAGTTTGACTCACATATTTTGATAGGAGCTGCAGGAAATGTTTCTTGGGATGATTTCAAATGTTGCTGAGTTGGCACTTGGTAGGAAGAGAGGAAGATAAACCTGGAACCATTTTGCTATGCCATCAGAATTCAGCATGTAGAAGTTTGGAACGAGGGCTGTAATTGTTAAATTTAGGATACTGTCCCGCACACTGGGACTAACTGCAGTTTGGTTTGGCTGAAAGAAAAGCAATGGCCATGAAACAACAATTCAAGACATGTTAAATAAAAAGATAAAACTCACTATATCCGTGTGATTCATTGGATTTACCTTTGATAATCCATCAGCAAACACATTAAAGAAAGACTCAAGGTCTTGCAGAGACGCTGAAGCAGTAAAACGTTCCAACACAGTAATAACCAGACTGGAATTGGACAGGTTGTCAGGTTCAAGAAGAAATTCAGCTTTTTGTCCGGAAGACAACGAATCCAGGATAGCGACCTGCAATTAATATAGATATTGGAGGGATGATTGTAAGTGAACTAATTCTTTTCTGGATACGTTTGCCAATATATTACAGCAATTATGAAACGTCAGGAGTTTACTTGAGACAGGTTGAAGAACTTCAGCTCAGAATATGTTGCGTATTGACTAAATGGACCCAGGTTTTCTTCAATCCATTGGGCATCACTCTCGATTCCTTGTCTGCAAACTGAGGAACATGTATGCATATTTGAACATTTTTTTCTTCAAATACATCTGTCTGTGTTTCTTTCAATAACTCTTTTAAGGCTTTTTTTGCACTCCACAAAGCTATGCCAAAGTGACCCAAGTATTGAAGACGGCGCTACCTTTTTGGTTGATGACATCAGCAGAGTCTTTTAGGTATTTCAGTAAAACATCAACGGTCGCCTGTAGTCTTTGCTGAGGTATGGCAGTGACAACTTTCCCCATTCCTCTCACACTGCAAAGATTGGCACAAATCTTTCAGACATCGTTTCTTAAGAGCACTCTTTATTTTTTTGAGAATTCAAGTCTTGGTTGTTCTTCAAATGCAACTCACATGATACGATAGTTTGTGCAGTTCGTGCCGGTAGTTACACCTCGGAGCATTTCTGGAGTGAAACTTGCAAGGACAGGGACCAGTTTGACTTGGAACCAAGCTTTAAAGTCCACAGCAGTGAACACTTGGAAAGAGGGACTGATGATCATGTAGGTCCTGTTCAT
>NW_015150586.1:205818-207049 GCF_000732505.1 Cyprinodon variegatus
CCCAGAGCATCAAGAGAATTGGAATAGGCAGAGTTCATGGTGTTGGGGGCCTAAAAATTGAGCAAAAATTGGTTGGATGTAGAGATGACACTAAAAAGGCAATAGTATTCTGAAATGATCCCACTGGATATACCATGGTGGCGAACATGCCCAGAGCCTGGCGGAGCACGGGAGAAGTTTTTTGGAAAAGAAGCTGCCATACTTCCACCTTATCTGGCATGTTGCTCTCTACAGAGCATTTCAGGAGACTGGCCAAGTTGGCTGCTGTGAGTTGTGTTGGCTAAAGAAGAAATGAAGCAAGCTTTGAGTTTCTGAGGTTTTACCAATATATAGTACAGCCAGGGCAAAATGTTGCCTTGGATTACTTGCTAGCACATGAACATCTTACCGTGGTACAGGCATGTTCAATGATGGTGAAATTGCATACACCTGAAGTGGAATTGTCATCTTGCAGTGTTTTCTGGAGTTGAGTGCTGTGCAAAATAGTGATAAAGCATTTCAGCCTTGGTTACATTTTGCAAACTTACTTGATATATTTGTATCAGATAACACAGTCAGCCTCTCACCTGTTCACTCCAGAGCAGATGAGCATTTCTATGAAAAACAGTAAAATTTGTGAATCAGATAAGGGTTTTTGACAAAAAAATTTTTTTTTCTTCTCAATTTTTAAACCAGTGATATTCAGCAGACTTACCATCAACATGTGTCTCTTTGCACTGTGGACAAACAAACAACAATCGTGAGATTAGTGTCAAATACCACTCAAAATATTTCAATCTGGCCATCACTTGTCTTATAAAAGTAATGTGCCACCATCTAGTCTGTTAAATGAAACTGATGTATGGTGTGTATTCTGTTAAATACAGCTTTGAACTTGGGCTTACCGTCAAGGAATCACGTTTTGCACAGACTGTTGAAAAGACAATTGAATTCAGATATAGTATCAATGTGCATTTTAAGCCATTAGTGGTACTAGGCTTTTCTAAAGAAAGATGTCAGCAAAGTCTTTTCAATGCATACCTGGGAAGGTCTTCTGTAGGAATTCCAAGCTAGATCTCACATTCATTGATATGGGCAGTGGAAGGAATTTTAGGCTTTCTCTTAGACCTGTGACACTGAGAAGAATGAAAAAAAAGGTATTATTGGGACAGATAGGGAACCAGGGTTTGTTTGTGGATTAAAACTAAAGATTCAAATTCTTATCACAAGGCTGATGTCTTACATAGCTTTG
>NW_015150586.1:210101-211858 GCF_000732505.1 Cyprinodon variegatus
TAGGTATCACCCGCAGGCTCTCAGGGCGGAGGCTTGCTGTTACAGGGAGCAAATAGACTTGGAACCACAGCTTGTAGTCTCCTGCTTCAAAGGAGTCTAATGTTGGAGCGAGGCTGTTCAAAGTCAGGTTTAAGATGGTCTCTCGTACAGCTGGATTTTGGATGAAGGTAGTGTTTCTCTGCAAAGCAAAGAATCCCATTTGTAGCTCAGCAAGGGTTCTTAAACTCATAAAATGCTCAAGATTCCATAATAATTCAAATCATAACTTAGCAGCTTTTTAAACCAGGAAAAAAATCATGATTTCTTCACAGTTATGTTTTTTTTTTTTTTTTTGTTTTTTTTTTTCTTATCTTTATCAGCAATTAAGCATTTCGGACATAGAAAATTGATGTTTTTTTCATTTCCTAATTGTGTTGATTTATTTTATTTTATCCTCTTATCTTTGAAATCACTTTTATAAATTATACCAGACATAGGAAATTGTAGTTCAGGTTTCACTCCTTACCTCTTTTGTCAACTGCGAAAAAGCCTGGAAAAAATTTTCGAGCTCTTCGTTAGACGTTGCCACATCTGTGAAAACTTCTCTGACAATTTCGACATCCTCCAAAGCATCGCTGTCTGTGTCAAGTATTAGCTCTGCTTTCTGTCTGGGTGTGAGCTTTTCCAGCACATCTGTCTGTGGCAACATAGATTTATTTATTTAAAAGTATATTGAAGACTGTTTTTAATCTTTTATGCTCATATATCTTTTTTTTCTGCAAAAGATAAATTAGTTTTATGTGTGGAACGTAACTTACTGCTGAAAAATTGCTGTTGATACTTTTAAGTTCTTGCAGTGTTGCAAAGACCACAAAACGCTTGAAGTTTTTCTCCACCCATTCTTTACTTCCTTTTACATTCTTTGTGCATCCAGGATCTGTTTGAAATGAAATAATAAGATATTTAAAACATGAATATATAAGTTTAATATGAAATAATACAATGTAATCTAAACTATCCCTGGGTTTTTCATGTGGTTAAGAAAGGGACTTTTTTTTTTTACACGTTATGAGTTAAAAGACAAAGTTTGATAATTACAACTGACTAATTGTTGTAGGACTTAAAAAATATAGGAATATGCAGATACTGTGGGAAACAAATGCCAGCGTATCTCTTCCAATCCTGCAATGAGGGGCAGAGCCTTTGCTAAGCTGCAGCTGCCCCAACGAGAGTACGAAAAAAGTATGTAAACAATATACACACAGTTAACAGTTTAAAAGGAGAAAAAAAAAGATGAAGAAAAGGGCCAAGCTCACTCAAAGAAACAGGCACTAATCAAAATATTGCTCAAAAAAAATTTACGATTTCAACAAACAAAAAACATTTAAAGAAGAAATAACTAATACAAATGAAAGTAGCAAAATAAAACACACAATTGACCAAGGAAAGTAAATTTGATTAAAAAAGAGGGACCTAAAGCCTAACAGTAACCAAAGAAGAAACAAATTTCATATAAACCTTGATCCCTCGTACTTAAAGTAGAGAGATTTTTGGTAACACCTCAGACTAGATTTACACTCAAAACCATCCGTATTTCTGAAAGGCATTTTTTTTTTCTTTTTCTTAGATCAATTCTGGTGTTCAGTCTTGTGCAAGTTGAAGATATGGGTGTCTATAGTAATTACATCAGAGATGGCAAAAGTACTCACTTTCCGTACTTGAGTAAAAGTACAGATACTTGTGTTAAAAAATACTCTGGTAAAAGTGGAAGTACTGAT
>NW_015150586.1:212038-218852 GCF_000732505.1 Cyprinodon variegatus
AAAAATGTAAGGAGTAGAAAGTACAGATATTTGAGTAAAAATGTAAGGAGTAGAAGTAAAAAGTCACCATAAAAATAAGTAGTAAAGTAAAGTAAAAATATCAGAAAAATCTACTTGAGTACAGTAACAAAGTATTTGTACTTCGTTACTTCCCATCTCTGAATTACATTGTGTACTTAAGTAAAAGATGCCTGTGTAAAAGAAGACTATATGGTTAAAGAATACATTAAGTATCGATTGAGGTATTTTGATTAAGTAAAAGTAAAAAAACACACGTTCTAAATTGTACATTAGCAAAATATATAAATATACGTTTTTGCTTTAAATTATGCAAATATAACTTTTAAAAATGAATTTCTTCAAGAAAAAAAGACATTTCTATAGACAGAAGATCTTCTACCTTTTGCTTTGGTAAAAAGAACCTATAAAAACTCGCCCAGTTTAGTTAAGTTCTAAAACTCCTTTGTTCTAGAAATTTAAATTCTAGACATTTAAATTAAAGACAGGATAATGTAAATTAAACTGTAAAGTACTGCACGAGCAGCTCAAAACATTAAAGCTGCAAATAGCATTCAAACTGATATAGAAGCTGAACCATAATCAAGATGTACATTTATAATCTAACAAACGGGGAATGTCTTGCATCTCAGAGTCTGACCTGGCATCTACAATGTTTCACAACCCTTTATCCACGTCTTTATCAGTGTTTTTATATAGATTAAATGGGCTCCAATTGGACAGATTCTGCTCTTGTGCAGGGAAAATCAAGAGCAGAATCTGTCCAATTGCGATGCAGCTGTCACATCGTGTCATTATTAATGTGTATAGGAGTAACGAGGGATTTGGGAGAAAGTAAAAAGTGGAAAGAAAAGATATTTGTGACTATATGTAAGTATTAAAAGTATAAATTCCTCAGAAAAATAAATATTCATGTAAGGAACTTGGTAATATACCTATGTACATTGTATATACTGTACAGTATACTGATCAATGACACCTTTTGTCAGAGGTCAAATGGAAGACTTCTCATGGGGAAAAACAGTTGGAGGCGGGGCTTACAGCTCATTATGTGCAGAATCAGGTTTAGTTCCTTTTATTAAGATTGTGTGCTGCAACATTGGACCATGAACAATGTTACTTCTGTTTGTGTTTTGAACAAAACAAAAAAAATCAATGAACTTTTTTATTTACCGTCCATTGCTTTTTCTTACCTGCCAAGTTGGTTCTGGTGAGATAGACCTGGAGGAAGTTATTGTAGATTTGTTGTTTCTCTGTTGTTGAAAAGTTCTGAAGTTCCTCACTGAAAGACTGCACCCTAAAACATGTCAAAAATTAGACCCCTTCATTTCTATATTTTATTCTTTCTTGTACATTCAGAATATGATGAGCTTTGTCTAACCCAGATGGAACAACCATTTTCAGTGTGAACCTATTGCACTGACCAGACAGAAGGATGTTGTTTTTTGGAAAATTTTGTTTCATTCTTAACTTTTTTTTTTTTTTTTTTTTTACACATTTAATTTAATATCTTTCTCCATTCTAAACCTAAGTAACCTAAACCTAAATCTAAACCTAAAGTATTTCATTTCTGATTCCTGGTTGATGGGACAGGTGTTGTGAATGAAACGGTGCCCAGCTTGAAAGAGCTCCTGTGTGTCGCTGAATGTGAGCATTGATGACTGAAAGACATCTTCTGCCTCCATTTATCTGTTTACTACAGTCTGTTGAATTCATGTTCATGTGGATTTAAAGACATTTCAATTAGTGGAAAAAATGCAGGGGGGAATATAAAAAAAAAGTTTAAAAAAACAAAACTTTTGGGACCCCCCAAGGGTCACAGGCCCCCTGTTCAAGACCTCCAATCTAACTGGTTTAGTTAAAACAATACTACTGGTTCTGAATGTAAAATATGCTTGTGTGATTTCTTTTTTTTTTTTTCTCTGTACAACAATGACATTCACAGCAATATTATCATAGGTTCCCTCCCCCTGTTGTTTTTTTTTTTTTTCTTGTTTTTTTCTGTTCATAAGAAATTCTTAGGGTTTGGCAGTTTTTTCTTTTTGGTTCTTTTGTTTCAGTGATGATTAAAACAAGGAAACAAATGTTTCAATTAGATTTACCACAACTATTGACTACAGGCCTAGTTAATGAACTTACAGTTCCTGGAAAGAACCGCAACTGAAGTTTTTGTTGCCAAGCTGGATCAGAAACCTTTCAGTGACTAAAGGCAAGAGAGACTTCATCTTTAGAGAGAACCACAGCCTGATGAACACGGGATCATTGTAGTTTTCCACATTGAGGCTGTCCAAGAGTCCAATTTGTTCCAAAACATCAGAGCCAGATTTGTTGGTCCCCTATTAGAAATAAAAGTTTATATTTGACACCTGATAGAAATGTCTCCTGTCTCATACAGAAAAAGTGTCAGAGAATATCTGGGACACATTTTCATAAAAAGTGAGTTCACCAGATTACTGTGCTATAGATTGAAATACTAAATACTAAGATATATGAAGAAATGTTGAAGAAAGAAATAATTAACTTAAGTACCAGGTCTGAAAAGACTTTTACAGTCGACTCAACAATTCCTCTGATGTTTCTTTCCACTTCCATGAACGAGTCCTCTGATAGGCTTGCATTTTTCTTCCGTTTACAAGAGAGCTCCCCTATAAATGAATCCACTGCTGCAAATATCTGCAAATGTGAAAGAACAGCAATATGATAAGTTCATGTTGCCATTTAGCCACAAGAGGGAGCCAGTTACCAACAGTTGGTGAGAAGGATGCCTACGCTTCGACTGGGGTCCAGAAGGTTTGTTCCTTGGCATGATTCCTGAGGAAAAGGGCTTGGAGTGGAAGTTGTGTTGGACTGTAAAAAGAATTTTCATAGAGAATATCCATTTAAAAATATTACACACATTCATATTTTACAAAGAAATAAAAAACTGGCAAAAACTTACGGCTGCAGAGGCAACGGATGTGGCAAATACTGCAGAAACAAAAACAGATTTATCAACACTTTTTCCCTTTTTTCCCCAAAATACTTTATGTTTAGTGGCTTTCTCTTGGTTATGCTCACCGATGCCAAACGCTGAGAGAAGCAGAACTTGTGACAAAGTTCTTGGCCCCCCCATTGTGGGTTGACAAACTCTGCTTATTCTTATTCTCCTTATTTCACTTAATCAACATTTTAAATGAAGATGAAAAGTCTGAAATCCTAAACAGTGGAAAACATTGTTAGGCAAGCTTGTTTTTTTTATTAGACTAACAATCATTTATTTTCCTCAGAAATCATAAAAGTCCTATAGAATATACCTCTACTCTCCAGTCTATAACCAGTAACCAATCAGCCAATCAAAATGTGCATTTTTCTTTTTTCCTTAAATGCATCTTTATGCATAATAAATCATTGACCTTATGGTATGAATTAATTTCTCCTACCAGAATTACAGGAGAAACATGTTAAAATCTGAACATTTTAAATGATCTCTAAATCCAATTGATTTTTTTTACGCCATTAATTTTGAAACATATTAAATATTAGAACTTTCTATTTATATCTATAATGTTTATAGATATAAAGGATTGCATTGCAGTGATTTTCTTTTACGTTAAGATATAAATTTAAAGAAATAGACCTATTAGCAGGTTACCTGTCTGTAAATTAAACTTATGCAAAATAAATCATTGACCTTATGGTATGAATTCATTTCTCCTACCAGAATTACAGGAGAAACATGTTAAAATCTGAACATTTTAAATTATGTCTAAATCCAATTAATTTTTCTTACGCCATTCATTTTGAAACATATTAAATATTAGAGCTTTATATTTATATCTATAATTTTTATAGATATAAAGGATTACATTGCAGTAATTTTCTTTTATGTTAAGATATAAAGTTAAAGAAATAGACGTATTAGCAGGTTACCTGTCTGTCTCCTTTGCTGCGTTTGTGGAAAGTGAGGATCGACCTGCAAGGTGCAGTATGGCCTTGACTGGGTGGAGAATGTTAATTAACAAACCTGAACCAAAGCATGCTCACTAAGTCTAGCATGTTCTGTTGGATTCCTTCTAGATTAAATCATTTCAAGCCTGTCAATCAGCTTTATGGCTTGATGAACACTTCAAAGACACAAAACAAAATGCAGCAATTTTTCAATCAGTCCAGAAATGCAAAAAGATCAACATTTTATACTGTAGTTTTAAAATATCGCCCCTTAAGTGATGCAACCGCTTCATTTTACAAAATGACTCAACCTATTTTTGAAGACAGAAAAGGCTAACTTAGACGTTTCCTTACTGAAGGGGATTTTCAGATTAGAGAAAACATAGGATTCCTCTGCATTTATACATTCAATAAATAAAAAAAACTGTTTCTTGTTTTTTTTTTATTTATTTTTTTTTTTCATTGTTATTATCATTTATATAAAATAAAAAAAAAAACAGTTTCCATTATTAGATGTTGTTTTTTTTTTGTTACAATTTACAATAACCATCAATACCATTATTTATAAATGACGCGGAGACCATTTATTATTGATTTATAGATTATTTTTTGATTCATTGATAAACTGAAACTAAACCATTTCTGAAAGGTAAGTAGATGATTGATCAAAAATGTACATTGAAAATAAAAGTTAGGTTGAGACAGCTTTCAAGTCGATGTTGGGTCAGGGATATAGGATCTAGTTACCTTTTATAAATGGTTTAGATGTGAGTTCTAAATGATTATCAAACATTCATGAATCTGTTAATCATTAATACATTTTCTCTTAACTGTTTATAATTGATGGCTATTGTAACGTTTAACTTTTTTTGATTTAAGCTGAAAATAGTAATAGTAACAAAAACGATCTGCTATGTTTAACTAATGCCAGTTTTCCTTTGAAATCCTAGAGCCCCAAACTGCTTTAAAGTACTCCAAGTGCATGAGTTGGACTAGTACACTCGTATATTTTCAGCTTTTTTATGTTGTATCGATACTTGCAGATACTTACATGCATTTAGCAGGTCATTATTGCAGCCATTTGTTTAGATCACCTGAAGCGAATGCATTGATGCTCTCCTCCATTTGCTGTCCATTGTTAATGTTTTGTCGGATTTGTGGATAATTCGTTCTTTATTGTTTCATTTGAGAGGTGTGATATTTGTTAGCATTGTGTAATTTTTTTTCTCATGTAAATCGAGGAAGAAAAAGAGATGTTGGTGCAAAGAAATGGCCCCAAAATATCGGCAGCACATATCGATGGTTAGAATAATGTCAAAAGAATCGATATTGGTGTTGGCTTTAAAAAAAACTGTTGGTCAAGGTCTAGTTAATCTTTTTTCACTTAAGTCATGTGTAGGAAGCACGTCTGTCAAAGAGAAGCATAACAAAAGCAGGAGATCATGGATCTCTGTCAGAGGACCAAGTGTTCAATCATTTCCATATTTTTTATGTTCAAACCTTTATACTGTGATTCATCAATTGTAAAAAAATAAAAAATAAAAATCCCAAAATGATGATGTTTAGGTAGTTTTTTTTTTTTTTTTTTTTGAATTTGATTGACAGGGAGTCAAATTGACTTTATCCCAGAAGTTCCAATCATCAACAACCTTTAAAACTGATTTGTTCTACAATGTTCCAGATCTAAAAATAAACTATCGAATGATTGGTAAATAGCTGATAAACAAATTGTATAATTACTCTTAGTCTTGCCTTGCCTCCACCTCGGTGCTGGGAAATCCTCACTTACATAAAGACATTTTTCCTCCAGGTCACATGAGTGCATGAAATGTTCGTACAGACCGGTACAGAGTGGGAGTTAAAGGATTGTTGTACAGCAATGTGCATTTCAAAGGCCAGTCAAGCAACTCTGACTCACTTCTAATATCCTTATGAAATAACCAAGAGGTTCCTCAAAGAAAAATAAATAAATAAAACCCACAAGAAAGTTTTAAGCAGCAAACTTCATGGAGTTTTTTTATTCAGTGAATAAAAAAGACTTTAATTAAACATCTGACTATTGCCTCAAACATTTTCATCAAAAAAACAAAAAAAAAGGCTCATGTACTGAGCAGCAACTAACCTGCCAGTCAGCAATGTAGACACTTCTCAGCCACACCTGGTTTTGACACACCCTGAAATGGCAGCAGTCCAGAAATGCACTGCTTTTGTTTATGCTGCATATTTACTTTGTGCTTATTGCAATCATTTATTGATGTACATTTTAGTGTATAGCCCTTCTGTCAACAAACACACAATTTTTCAGGTATGTTTTGATTAAATGTGTGTTTGACTACATAACTTCAAGA
Source organism: Cyprinodon variegatus (assembly GCF_000732505.1). Classification (NCBI taxonomy): domain Eukaryota; kingdom Metazoa; phylum Chordata; class Actinopteri; order Cyprinodontiformes; family Cyprinodontidae; genus Cyprinodon; species Cyprinodon variegatus. The sequence goes on from NW_015150586.1 coordinate 218,332, forward strand.
ATATTATAGGTTTAAAATCCCCATTTTGCTTCTTGGTGTGGAAGGAATACCTAAATCCAACCATTGTGTCTATTAAATATAAACATGATAAACTGGGCAAAAGCATGAGCATCTGAAGTGATAGATTAGGATGAAAATCTGCCTCCTTCTCAACTCTTACTTTAGCATTAATCCCCTAAATCGTTTTGAGACTTCCTAACAAACAGACCTCAGTCAGAACGGGTCGGACAGAACACCTTTGATGTCATCAGTCTAAGCACAGGCTGCCCTCAGGGCTGCGTCCTGAGCCCCCTGCTGTTCACCCTGATGACACATGACTGCATCCCCAGGTTCACCACGATCACATGGTGAAGTTTGCAGACGACGCCACGGTTGTGGGCCTCATCAGAGAGGACAACGACCTGGACTACAGAGAGGAGGTGGAGCAGCTGGTGGTGCAGAGATAACAGCCTGATCCTGAATGTGGAGAAGACCAAGGAGATCATGGTGGACTTCAGGAAGAACCGGCCTAACCACGCTCC